>NC_092149.1:74169442-74279316 GCF_045791955.1 Oncorhynchus clarkii lewisi
TCTGTGTGAAGTGTGTGTGTGTGTGTGTGTGTGTGTGTGTGTGTGTGTGTGTGTGTGTGTGTGTGTGTGTGTGTGTGTGTGTGTGTGTGTGTGTGTGTGTGTGTGTGTGTGTGTGTGTGTGTGTGTGTGTGAGAGAGAGAGAGAGAGAGAGAGAGTGTGAGTGTGTGAGAGAGAGTGAGTGTGTGTGTGAGAGAGAGAGTGTGTGTGTGTGTGAGAGCGAGAGTGAGTGTGTGTGTGTGAGAGAGAGTGAGTGTGTGTGTGAGAGAGAGAGTGAGTGTGTGTGTGAGAGAGAGAGAGGTAGAGAGAGAGAGAGTGTGTGTGTGTGTGTGTGTGTGTGAGAGAGAGAGAGAGAGAGAGAGAGAGAGAGTGTGTGTGTGTGTGTGTGTGTGTGTGTGTGTGTGTGTGTGTGTGTGTGTGTGTGTGTGTGTGTGTGTGTGTGTGTGTGTGTGTACTGTGGCTGGGTATGTGAGCTTGCTGCAGAGAGAGTGCTGCAGCTGTATGAAGTTGACCGGTGAATGCGGCAGGTAGCGAGAGGCTCCTGGGGGAGTAGTTCAGCAGCAATCACAGACAGATAGAGAGAAAGAATAGAGGAAGAGAGGGATGGAGAGAAATAATGAATGAGAGGATGCAAGACAGAGGGAGAGAAATTGGAGATGGCAAAAAAAGAGGGGATGACGAGGGACATTTAAAGAGGAGAGGACGAGAGACAGTTAAAGAGGCGACGACGAGGGACAGTTAGAAGTGAGGACGAGGGACAAGTAAAGAGGGGATAATGAGGGACAGTTAAAGAGGGGATGACGAGGGACAGTTAAAGAGGAGAGGACGAGAGACAGTTAAAGACGTGAGGACGAGAGACAGTTAAAGAGGGGAGGACGAGAGACAGTTAAAGAGGTGAGGACGAGGGACAGTTAGAAGTGAGGACGAGGGACAGGTAAAGAGGGGATAATGAGGGACAGGTAAAGAGGGGATAATGAGGGACAGTTAAAGAGAGGAGGACGAGGGACAGTTAAAGAGCGGGGGGCGAGAGACAGTTAAAGAGGTGAGGACGAGGGACAGTTAGAAGTGAGGATGAGGGACAGTTTAAGAGGGGATAATGAGGGACAGTTAAAGAGAGGAGGACGAGGGACAGTTAAAGAGGGGAGGACGAGAGACAGTTAAAGAGGTGAGGATGAGTGACAGTTAAAGAGAGGAGGATGACAGTTAGAGGGGAGGACAGTTAAAGAGGGGAAAGGGACAGTTAAAGAGAGGAGGACGAGGGACAGTTAAAGAGAGGAGGGAGGACAGTTAAAGAGGGGAGGGACAGTTAAAGAGGGGAGGAGAGGGGGGACATAAAGAGAGGTGGACGAGGGATGAGGGACAGTTAAAGAGGGGCTGACGAGGGACAGTTAAAGAGGGGATGATAAAGAGGGGAGGACGAGGGACAGTTAAAGAGAGGAAAGAGGGACAGTTAAAGAGAGGAGGGAGGGACGAGGGACAGTTAAAGAGGACAGGAGAGGACGAGGGACAGTTAAAGAGAGGAGGACGAGGGACAGTTAAAGAGAGGTGGACGAGGGATAGTTAAAGAGAGGAGGACGAGGGACAGTTAAAGAGAGGTGGACGAGGGACAGTTAAAGAGTGGAGGACGAGGGACAGTTAAAGAGAGGAGGACGAGGGACAGTTAAAGAGAGGAGTACGAGGGACAGTTAGAGGAGGACGGGGATGATGAGGGACAGTTAAAGAGAAAGAGGGGATGATGAGGGACAGTTAGGGGATGATGAGGGGGGACAGTTAAAAAGAGGAGGATGAGGGACAGTTAAAGAGAGGAGGACGAGGGAAAGTTAAAGAGGGGAGGACGAGGGCAGTTAAAGAGGGGAGGACGAGGGACAGTTAAAGAGGGGAGGACGAGGGACAGTTAAAGAGAGGAGGACGAGGGACAGTTAAAGAGAGGTGGACGAGGGACAGTTAAAGAGGGGAGGACAAGGGACAGTTAAAGAGAGGAGGACGAGGGACAGTTAAAGAGAGGAGGACGAGGGACAGTTAAAGAGAGGAGGACGATGGACAGTTAAAGAGGGGAGGATGAGGGACAGATAAAGAGGGGAGGGCGAGGGACAGTTAAAGAGGGGAGGACGAGGGACAGTTAAAGAGAGGAGGACGAGAGACAGTTAAAGAGAGGTGGACGAGGGACAGTTAAAGAGGTGAGGACGAGGGACAGTTAAAGAGGGGAGGACGAGGGACGAGGGACAGTTAAAGAGGGGATGACGAGGGACAGTTAATGAGGGGAGGACGAGTGACAGTTAAAGAGAGGAGGACGAGGGACAGTTAAAGAGAGGTGGACGAGGGACAGTTAAAGAGGGGAGGACAAGGGACAGTTAAAGAGAGGAGGACGAGGGACAGTTAAAGAGAGGAGGACGAGGGACAGTTAAAGAGAGGAGGACGAGGGACAGTTAAAGAGGGGATGATGAGGGACAGTTAAAGAGGGGATGATGAGGGACAGTTAAAGAGGGGCTGACGAGGGACAGTTAAAGAGGGGAAGATGAGGGACAGTTAAAGAGGGGAGGACGAGGGACAGTTAAAGAGGGGAGGACGAGGGACAGTTAAAGAGGGGAGGACGAGGGACAGTTAAGGAGGGGAGGACGAGGGATAGTTAAAGAGAGGAGGACGAGGGACAGTTAAAGAGAGGTGGACGAGGGACAGTTAAAGAGTGGAGGACGAGGGACAGTTAAAGAGAGGAGGACAAGGGACAGTTAAAGAGAGGAGGACGAGGGACAGTTAAAGAGAGGAGGACGAGGGACAGTTAAAGAGAGGAGTACGAGGGACAGTTAAAGAGAGGAGGACGAGGGACAGTTAAAGAGGGGATGATGAGGGACAGTTAAAGAGGGGATGATGAGGGATAGTTAATGAGGGGAGGACGAGGGACAGTTAAAGAGAAGAGGACGAGGGAGACAGTTAAAGAGGGGAGGACGAGGGACAGTTAAAGAGGGGAGGACGAGGGACAGTTAAAGAGGGGAGGACGAGGGACAGTTAAAGAGAGGAGGACGAGGGACAGTTAAAGAGAGGAGGACGAGGGACAGTTAAAGAGGGGATGATGAGGGACAGTTAAAGAGGGGATGATGAGGGACAGTTAAAGAGGGGCTGACGAGGGACAGTTAAAGAGGGGATGATGAGGGACAGTTAAAGAGGGGAGGACGAGGGACAGTTAAAGAGAGGAGGACGACGGACAGTTAAAGAGAGGAGGACGAGGGACAGTTAAAGAGGGGAGGACGAGGGACAGTTAAAGAGGGGATGATGAGGGACAGTTAAAGAGGGGATGATGAGGGACAGTTAAAGAGGGGCTGACGAGGGACAGTTAAAGAGGGGATGATGAGGGACAGTTAAAGAGGGGAGGACGAGGGACAGTTAAAGAGGGGAGGACGAGGGACAGTTAAAGAGGGGAGGACGAGGGATAGTTAAAGAGAGTTAGACGAGGGACAGTTAAAGAGAGGTGGATGAGGGACAGTTAAAGAGTGGAGGACGAGGGACAGTTAAAGAGAGGAGGACGAGGGACAGTTAAAGAGAGGAGTACGAGGGACAGTTAAAGAGAGGAGGACGAGGGACAGTTAAAGAGAGGAGGACGAGGGACAGTTAAAGAGAGGAGGACGAGGGACAGTTAAAGAGAGGAGGACGATGGACAGTTAAAGAGGGGAGGATGAGGGACAGATAAAGAGGGGAGGGCGAGGGACAGTTAAAGAGGGGAGGACGAGGGACAGTTAAAGAGAGGAGGACGAGGGACAGTTAAAGAGAGGAGGATGAGGGACAGTTAAAGAGGGGATGATGAGGGACAGTTAAAGAGGGGAGGACGAGGGACAGTTAAAGAGGGGAGGACGAGGGACAGTTAAAGAGGGGAGGACGAGGGAGAGGGGATGATGAGGGGAGGGACAGTTAAAGAGAGGAGGACGAGGGACAGTTAAAGAGAGGAGGACGAGGGACAGTTAAAGAGAGGAGGACGAGGGACAGTTAAAGAGGGGATGATGAGGGACAGTTAAAGAGGGGATGATGAGGGATAGTTAAAGAGGGGCTGACGAGGGACAGTTAAAGAGGGGATGATGAGGGACAGTTAAAGAGGGGATGATGAGGGACAGTTAAAGAGGGGCTGACGAGGGACAGTTAAAGAGGGGAGGATGAGGGACAGTTAAGGAGGGGAGGACGAGGGATAGTTAAAGAGAGGAGGACGAGGGACAGTTAAAGAGAGGAGGATGAGGGACAGTTAAAGAGGGGAGGACGAGGGACAGTTAAAGAGGGGATGATGAGGGACAGTTAAAGAGGGGATGATGAGGGACAGTTAATGAGGAGAGGACGAGGGACAGTTAACAGTTAAAGAGAGGAGGACGAGGGACAGGGGAGACGAGGGACAGTTAAAGAGGGAAGGACGAGAGACAGTTAAAGAGGGGAGGACGAGGGACAGTTAAAGAGGGGAGAACGAGAGACAGTTAAAGAGGGGAGGACGAGAGACAGTTAAAGAGGGGGGAGGACAGTTAAAGAGGGGAGGAGAGACAGTTAAAGATGAGAGAACGAGGGACAGTTAAAGAGAGGAGGATGGGGGACAGTTAAAGAGGTGAGGATGAGGCACAGTTAAAGACGGGAGGATGGGGGACAGTTAAAGAGAGGATGATGAGGGACAGTTAAAGAGAGGAGGACGAGAGACAGTTAAAGAGAGGAGGATGAGGGACGGTTAAAGAGAGGAGGATGTGGGACAGTTAAAGACGGGAGGATGAGGGACAGATTATGAGTCAGAGAGAAGGTGAATAAAAGATAATGAATTAGATGGGGAGAACGGAGGTTGGAACATGACTAAGAGATTAGGAGAGAGGGATGGCGAGAGAGGGATGGAGAGAGAGAGAGAGGGATGGAGAGAGAGAGAGAGAGGGATGGAGAGAGTGTGGGATGGAGAAAGAGAGAGGGATGGAGAGAGAGCGATGGAGAAAGATATGGATGGAGAGAGAGAGAGAGGGATGGAGAGAGTGTGGGATGGAGAAAGAGAGAGGGATGTAGAGAGAGGGATGGGGAAAGATATGGATGGAGAGAGAGAGAGAGGGATGGAGAGAGTGTGGGATGGAGAAAGAGAGAGGGATGGAGAGAGGAAGCCGAGGATGAAGGGAGGGAAATAGAGAGACAATACGATATATCTGGAATGGATACATCAGTAGAAGAAAAAGGCTCTCAGGGAGGATGAGCAGTGAATCATTTCTCTTTCCTTTTTTTCTGCTCTTTCTTTCCTCTGAGAAAATAATTTAGGGAGAAAACAAAGGCTGAAATTGGTTATTTATCATGTTTGTGTGTGCGTGCATCTTCTCACATTTGATGTGTACTGAAGCAGATAGGGACACAGGAGTGGGCTTATAGGTCAGCGGAACATCCCTGCCTCAACCCATCCTTACAGAACTGTGTATGCCTGCGTGCATACATGTATATATTAGTGTGTGTGGATGTACACTGAGTATACAAAACATTATTTCTATGACAAACTGACCAGGTGAATCCAGGTGAAAGATATGATCCCTTATTGATGTCTCAGTCAGTCAGTGTAGATGAAGCGAAGGAGACTAGTTAAAGAAGATTTTTTAAGCCTTGGGACATTTGTGACATGTATTGTATATGTGTGTCATTCAGAGGGGGAATCTGCAAGACAGGGTATCTGCAAGTATGGTAGTAGGTGCCAGCCGCACCGGTTTCTATCAAGAACTGCAACAATTTTTCACGCTCAACACTTTCCCACATGCATCAAGAATGTTCCACCACCCAAAGGGCATCCAGCCAACATTTATTAGCATAGGAACAAAGTGTTGGAAGCATTGGATTAAACATGGGTCAATATCCCTGTGAAACGCTTTCGACACCTTGTAGAGTCCATGGCCCGACGAATTGAGACTGTTCTGAGGGCAAGTCAATATCTCCAAAAAGTACGATCTTTGTCTCCATGTGCAGTTGCAAACCGTAGTCTGGC
The DNA here is from genome assembly GCF_045791955.1 of Oncorhynchus clarkii lewisi. Taxonomy (NCBI): domain Eukaryota; kingdom Metazoa; phylum Chordata; class Actinopteri; order Salmoniformes; family Salmonidae; genus Oncorhynchus; species Oncorhynchus clarkii. The sequence continues at coordinate 74,175,402 of NC_092149.1, forward strand.
TTTTTTATGGCGTTTTTGAAGTAGTGGCTTCTTCCTTGCTGAGCGGCCTTTCAGGTTATGTTGATATAGGACTCATTTTACTGTGAATATAGATACTTTTGTACCTGTTTCCTCCAGCATCTTCACAAGGTAATTTGCTGTTGTTCTGGGACTGATTTGCACTTTTTGCACCAAAGTACGTTCATCTCTAGGAGACAGAACGCGTCTCCTTCCTGAGCAGTATGACGGCTGTGTGGTCCCATGGTGTTTATACTTGTGTACTATTGTTTGTACAGATGAACGTGGTACAGTGCCTTGCGAAAGTATTCGGCCCCCTTGAACTTTGCGACCTTTTGCCACATTTCAGGCTTCAAACATAAAGATATAAAACTGTATTTTTTTGTGAAGAATCAACAACAAGTGGGACACAATCATGAAGTGGAACGACATTTATTGGATATTTCAAACTTTTTTAACAAATCAAAAACTGAAAAATTGGGCGTGCAAAATTATTCAGCCCCCTTAAGTTAATACTTTGTAGCGCCACCTTTTGCTGCGATTACAGCTGTAAGTCTATGTCTCTATCAGTTTTGCACATCGAGAGACTGACATTTTTTCCCATTCCTTCTTGCAAAACAGCTCGAGCTCAGTGAGGTTGGATGGAGAGCATTTGTGAACAGCAGTTTTCAGTTCTTTCCACAGATTCTCGATTGGATTCAGGTCTGGACTTTGACTTGGCCATTCTAACACCTGGATATGTTTATTTTTGAACCATTCCATTGTAGATTTTGCTTTATGTTTTGGATCATTGTCTTGTTGGAAGACAAATCTCCGTCCCAGTCTCAGGTCTTTTGCAGACTCCATCAGGTTTTCTTCCAGAATGGTCCTGTATTTGGCTCCATCCATCTTCCCATCAATTTTAACCATCTTCCCTGTCCCTGCTGAAGAAAAGCAGGCCCAAACCATGATGCTGCCACCACCATGTTTGACAGTGGGGATGGTGTGAGCTGTGTTGCTTTTACGCCAAACATAACGTTTTGCGTTGTTGCCAAAAAGTTCAATTTTGGTTTCATCTGACCAGAGCACCTTCTTCTACATGTTTGGTGTGTCTCCCAGGTGGCTTGTGGCAAACTTTAAACAACACTTTTTATGGATATCTTTAAGAAATGGCTTTCTTCTTGCCACTCTTCTATAAAGGCCAGATTTGTGCAATATACGACTGATTGTTGTCCTATGGACAGAGTCTCCCACCTCAGCTGTAGATCTCTGCAGTTCATCCAGAGTGATCATGGGTCTCTTGGCTGCATCTCTGATCAGTCTTCTCCTTGAATGAGCTGAAAGTTTAGAGGGACGGCCAGGTCTTGGTAGATTTGCAGTGGTCTGATACTCGTTCCATTTCAATATTATCGCTTGCACAGTGCTCCTTGGGATGTTTAAAGCTTGGGAAATCTTTTTGTATCCAAATCCGGCTTTAAACTTCTTCACAACAGTATCTCGGACCTGCCTGGTGTGTTCCTTGTTCTTCATGATGCTCTCTGCGCTTTTGACGGACCTCCGAGACTATCACAGTGCAGGTGCATTTATACGGAGACTTGATTACACACAGGTGGATTGTATTTATCATAATTAGTCATTTAGGTCAACATTGGATCATTCAGAGATCCTCACTGAACTTCTGGAGAGAGTTTGCTGCACTGAAAGTAAAGGGGCTGAATAATTTTGCACGCCCAATTTTTCAGTTTTTGATTTGTTAAAAAAGTTTGAAATATCCAATAAATGTCGTTCCACTTCATGATTGTGTCCCACTTGTTGTTGATTCTTCACAAAAAAATACAGTTTTATATCTTTATGTTTGAAGCCTGAAATGTGGCAAAAGGTCGCAAAGTTCAAGGGGGCCGAAGACTTTGGCAAGGCACTGTACCTTCAGGCATTTGGAAATTGCTCCCAAGGATGAACCATACTTGTGGAGGTCAACAATTTTTTTTCCGAGGTCTTGGCTGATTTCTTTTGATTTCCCCATAATGTCAAGCAAAGAGGCATTGAGTTTGAAGGTTGGCCTTGAAATACATCCACAGGTACACCTCCAATTGACTCAAATTATATGAATTAGTCTATCAGAAGCTTGTAAAGCCATGACATAATTTTCTGTAATTTTCCGAGCTGTTTAAAGGCACAGTCAACTTAGTGTATTGTATGTAAACTTCTGACCCACTGGAATTGTGATACAATGAATTACAAGTGAAATAATATGCCTGTAAACAATTGTTGGAAAAGTAGATGTCCTAACCAACTTGCCAAAAGTGGTTGGAGTGGTTGAAAAACAAGTTCAACCTAAGTGTATGTAAACTTCCGACTTCAACTGTATGTGTGCACTGTATGCTAATTCCCAGCCAAGCGCAGTGCTGTCAGTGTTATTAAATATAGTCTATGAGGGATATTCCTCAGCAAATAAATACTGACAGCCAGGAGATGGGAAAGCAGGATCTTTTAAAGCAAGATTCTCTCTCGCTCGCTCGCTCGCTCTCTCTGTCTCCCTCCCTCCCTCCCTCCCTCCCTCCCTCCCTCCCTCCCTCCCTCCCTCCCTCCCTCCCTCCCTCCCTCCCTCCCTCCCTCCTATAATCTCTCTCTCTCTTCACTATATCTCTACCAGTCCCTCTAAATCTCTGTTGTGTCCTGTCTATCGCTCACTCACTCTCAATCTCCGACTGTCCCTTTCTCTTGTCCTCTCTCACAGTGACCCTCTCTCCTTCTCCATCCCTTGCTCTCTCTCACACCCTCTCACATTCATTAATCCTCTCTTGTCTTGCTCAACAGATATGAAGAATATGTTTTTACATTAGCATAACACTTCTTTAGGCTAGACTGATCAGTTGGACTCATCTCAGAGGCTGTACATCTTTATGTGTGAAGTGTCACGGTGTGTGTGTGTGTGTGTGTCATATAACATGTTTATGATGGCTGATTTTATAACGCTGACAGGGCAGTTAAATAGAGTCTGCTGGTGGCGGTGTGTGTGTGTGTGTGTGTGTGTGTGTGTGTGTGTGTGTGCGTGCGTGCAGATGGGCGTAAGCATAAGGCAAGTTGGAATCCGACGATAGAAAGTCATTAACCCTTACCTTAATGATTGATGACCACTTTGGCTGGTCATCAATTATGTCCACGTCCAAGTAAAACTATGAGATCAAGTTGGTTACCCAGACACACACACACACACACAAGTCAGTGACTTAGCTCTACTCCCACTGGCCCACACTGGCACTCTGTCTAGTTACTACTTTCTCTTTCTCTTCCTCTCTCTCTCCATTCTGTTCTATACAGCCCCCACTCCATCCTTCTATTCTGCAGTCTATATCACTCTTCCCAGTATTACAAGTCTATACAGAGGCCCAGCACTGATAATTCTCCATTGTTTCCTGTGTCCCTGTCTGTAGCTCTCAGTCTATGGTGCTTTGACATAGTTAGCCAGCCTAGGACAGATGTACCCAGCTCTGGTCCATAGACACTCTACTGTCAGCTATGAATATGATTATCTAGCTCCTCCAGCCCAGATATGATTATCTAGCTCCTCCAGTCCAGATATGACTAGCTATCTCCTCCAGTCCAGATATGACTAGCTAGCTCCTCCAGTCCAGATATGACTAGCTATCTCCTCCAGTCCAGATATGACTAGCTAGCTCCTCCAGTCCAGATATGATTATCTAGCTCCTCCAGTCCAGATATGACTAGCTATCTCCTCCAGTCCAGATATGACTAGCTAACTCATCCAGTCCAGATATGACTAGCTAGCTCCTCTAGTCCAGATATGACTAGCTAGCTCCTCCAGTCCTGATATGATTATCTAGCTCCTCCAGTCCAGATATGATTATCTAGCTCCTCCAGTCCAGATATGGCTGGGTTGTGTGTCTCTCCGTGGGGGTAGGTGCTAGCCTCCTCAGGCCAGGCTTGGTTGTGGTGGGTCGGGTCACTAGTTTCATGGTTATCAGGGTGTACCCTCTCTCTAACTCTTCAAAGTCAGCTTAAGAAGCTGTATAAACTAAGTAGTAGTAAGGGTTATAGTGAGGATGGTGGTGTGTACTGACACAGGGCTGGGCCCACAGAGCAGAGGTCTGGGTTTTCGGCGGTAATTGGTTTCTGTGACTGGAGCAGCTTAGTTCACTACAGCTTTTCTAAAGTGTCTTGAATCCTGGCTTATCAGAGCCCAGAGACAGGAGGAAGAGATGGAGGAAGAGAGGGAGAGTGAGGAAGTGAGGAAGGAAGATAGGGAGGAAGAGACATGGTAAGAGAGGGAGGAAGAGAGGGAGGAATAGAGGGAGGAAGAGAAATGAGGGTGAGATGGGAGGAAGAGAGGGAGTAAGAGAGAGGAAGAGATATGAGGAAGAGACATGAGGAAGAGACATGGGGAAGAGACGGGAGGAAGAGACAGGAGGAATAGAGGGAGGAAGAGATATGAGGATGAGACAGGAGGAAGAGAGGGAGGAAGAGAGGGAGGAAGAGACATGAGGATGAGACGGGAGGAAGCGAGGGAGGAAGAGAGGGAGGAGGGGCCATGAGGAAGAGACGGGAGGAAGAGAGGAAGGAAGAGACATGAGGATGAGACGGGAGGTAGAGACATGAGGAAGAGACATGAGGAAGAGGCATGACGATGAGACGGGAGGAAGAGAGGGAGGAAGAGACATGAGGAAGAGACATGACGATGAGATGGGAGGAAGAGAGGGAGGAAGAGAGGGAGGAAGAGAGGAAGGAAGAGACATGAGGAATAGAGGGAGAAAGAGAGGAAGGAAGAGACATGAGGAAGAGATGGGAGGAATAGGGGGAGGAAGAGAGGAAGGAAGAGACATGAGGAAGAGACATGAGGAAGAGAGGAAGGAAGAGACATGAGGAAGAGACATTAGGAAGAGAGGGAGGAAGAGAGGGAGGAAGATACATGAGGATGAGACATGAGGAAGAGATATGAGGAAGAGACCTGAGGATGAGACGGGAGGAAGCGAGGGAGGATGAGAGGGAGGAAGAGAGGGAGGAAGAGAGGGAGGAAGAGACATGAGGTTGAGACATGAGGAAGAGACAGAGCAGAGGTCTGGGTTTTCGGCGGTAATTGGTTTCTGTGACTGGAGCAGCTTAGTTCACTACAGCTTTTCTAAAGTGTCTTGAATCCTGGCTTATCAGAGCCCAGAGACAGGAGGAAGAGATGGAGGAAGAGAGGGAGAGTGAGGAAGTGAGGAAGGAAGATAGGGAGGAAGAGACATGGGAAGAGAGGGAGGAAGAGAGGGAGGAATAGAGGGAGGAAGAGACATGAGGGTGAGATGGGAGGAAGAGAGGGAGTAAGAGAGAGGAAGAGATATGAGGAAGAGACGTGAGGAAGAGACATGGGGAAGAGACGGGAGGAAGAGACAGGAGGAATAGAGGGAGGAAGAGATATGAGGATGAGACAGGAGGAAGAGAGGGAGGAAGAGAGGGAGGAAGAGACATGAGGATGAGACATGAGGAATAGAGGGAGGAAGAGAGGGAGGAAGAGACATGAGGATGAGACGGGAGGAAGCGAGGGAGGAAGAGAGGGAGGAGGGGCCATGAGGAAGAGACGGGAGGAAGAGAGGAAGGAAGAGACATGAGGATGAGACGGGAGGTAGAGACATGAGGAAGAGACATGAGGAAGAGGCATGACGATGAGACGGGAGGAAGAGAGGGAGGAAGAGACATGAGGAAGAGACATGACGATGAGATGGGAGGACGAGAGGGAGGAAGAGAGGGAGGAAGAGAGGAAGGAAGAGACATGAGGAATAGAGGGAGAAAGAGAGGAAGGAAGAGACATGAGGAAGAGATGGGAGGAATAGGGGGAGGAAGAGAGGAAGGAAGAGACATGAGGAAGAGACATGAGGAAGAGGGGAAGTAAGAGACATGAGGAAGAGACATTAGGAAGAGAGGGAGGAAGAGAGGGAGGAAGATACATGAGGATGAGACATGAGGAAGAGATATGAGGAAGAGACCTGAGGATGAGACGGGAGGAAGCGAGGGAGGATGAGAGGGAGGAAGAGAGGGAGGAAGAGACATGAGGTTGAGACATGAGGAAGAGACGTGAGGAAGAGACATGGGGAAGAGACGGGAGGAAGAGACAGGAGGAATAGAGGGAGGAAGAGATATGAGGATGAGACAGGAGGAAGAGAGGGAGGAAGAGAGGGAGGAAGAGACATGAGGATGAGACATGAGGAATAGAGGGAGGAAGAGAGGGAGGAAGAGACATGAGGATGAGACGGGAGGAAGCGAGGGAGGAAGAGAGGGAGGAGGGGCCATGAGGAAGAGATGGGAGGAAGAGAGGAAGGAAGAGAGGAAGGAAGATACATGAGGATGAGACGGGAGGTAGAGACATGAGGAAGAGACATGAGGAAGAGGCATGACGATGAGACGGGAGGTAGAGACATGAGGAAGAGACATGAGGAAGAGGCATGACGATGAGACGGGAGGAAGAGAGGGAGGAAGAGAGAGAGGAAGAGACATGAGGAAGAGACATGACGATGAGATGGGAGGAAGAGAGGGAGGAAGAGAGGGAGAAAGAGAGGAAAGAAGAGACATGAGGAATAGAGGGAGAAAGAGAGGAAGGAAGAGACATGAGGAAGAGACGGGAGGAATAGGGGGAGGAAGAGAGGAAGGACGACACATGAGGAAGAGACATGAGGAAGAGAGGAAGGAAGAGACATGAGGAAGAGAGGGAGGAAGAGAGGGAGGAAGATACATGAGGATGAGACATGAGGAAGAGATATGAGGAAGAGACCTGAGGATGAGACGGGAGGAAGCGAGGGAGGATGAGAGGGAGGAAGAGAGGGAGGAAGAGACATGAGGATGAGACATGAGGAATAGAGGGAGGAAGAGACATGAGGAAGAGACATGAGGAAGGGACATGAGGAAGAGACAGGAGGAAGAGACATGAGGATGATACGGAAGGAAGAGACATGAGGATGATACGGAAGGAAGAGACATGATTAAGAGACATGAGGAAGAGACGGGAGGAAGAGAGGAAGAGATGGAGGAAGAGACATGAGGATGAGACATGAGGAATAGAGGGAGGAAGAGAGGAAGGAAGAGACATGAGGAATAAAGGAAGGAAGAGACATGTTTAAGAGACATGAGGAAAAGAGGGAGGAAGAGAGGAAGGAAGAGACATGAGGATGAGACGGGAGGAAGAGACATGAGGAAAAGAGGGAGGAAGAGACATAAGGATGAGACATGAGGAAGAGATATGAGGAAGAGACATGAGGATGAGACATGACTAATAGAGGGAGGAAGATAGGAAGGAAGAGACATGAGGAATAGAGGAAGGAAGAGACATGAGGAAGAGAGGGAGGAAGAGAGGGAGGAAGAGACATGAGGATGAGACATGAGGAAGAGATATGAGGAAGAGACATGAGGATGAGATAGGAGGAAGCGAGGGAGGAAGAGACAGGAGGAATAGAGGGAGGAAGAGATATGAGGATGAGACAGGAGGAAGAGAGGGAGGAAGAGAGGGAGGAAGAGACATGAGGATGAGACATGAGGAATAGAGGGAGGAAGAGACATGAGGATGAGACGGGAGGAAGCGAGGGAGAAAGAGACATGAGGATGAGACGGGAGGAAGCGAGGGAGAAAGAGACATGAGGAAGAGACATGAGGAAAAGAGGGAGGAAGAGACATGAGGATGAGACGGGAGGAAGATAGGGAGGAAGAGACATGAGGAAGAGACTTGAGGAAAAGAGGGAGGAAGAGAGGAAGGAAGAGACATGAGGAAGAGACATGAGGAAGAGACATGATGATGAGAAATGAGGAAGAGACATGAGGAAGAGACATGAGGAAAAGAGGGAGGAAGAGAGGAAGGAAGAGACATGAGGAAGAGACATGAGGAAGAGACATGAGGAAGAGACATGATGATGAGAAATGAGGAAGAGACATGAGGAAGAGACATGAGGAAGAGACATGAGGAAGATACATGATGATGAGACTGGAGGAGGAGAGGGAGGAAGAGAGGAAGGAAGAGACATGAGGAAGAGATATGAGGTAGAGAGGGAGGAAGAGAGGGAGGAAGAGACATGAGGAAGAGACATGAGGAAGAGACATGAGGAAGAGACATGAGGCAGAGAGGGAGGAAGAGAGGGAGGAAGAGACATGAGGAAGAGACATGAGGAAGAGACATGAGGAGGAGACATGAGGTAGAGAGGGAGGAAGAGAGGAAAGAAGAGAGGAAGGAAGAGATGAGGATGAGACATGAGGAATAGACAGGAGGAAGAGAGGGAGGAAGAGACATGAGGAAGAGAGGAAAGAAGAGAGGGAGGAATAGACAGGAGGAAGAGAGGAAAGAAGAGAAACATGAAATAGAGGCGGTGAGAGAAATTTAAAGGACAAGGGGGAAGTATAGAAGAGAAATGGGTGAAAGAGGGAGTGAGAGTTGAAATGGGTGAAAGAGGGAGCGAGAGTTGAAAGGGGTGAAAGAGGGAGCGAGAGTTGAAATGGGTGAAAGAGGGAGCGAGAGTTGAAAGGAGTGAAAGAGGGAGCGAGAGTTGAAAGGGGTGAAAGAGGGAGCGAGAGTTGAAATGGGTGAAAGAGGGAGCGAGAGTTGAAAGGGGTGAAAGAGGGAGCGAGAGTTGAAAGGGGTGAAAGAGGGAGCGAGAGTTGAAAGGGGTGAAAGAGGGAGCGAGAGTTGAAAGGGGTGAAAGAGGGAGCGAGAGTTGAAAGGGGTGAAAGAGTGAGCAGGAGTTGAAAGGGGTGAAAGAGGGAGCGAGAGTTGAAAGGGGTGAAAGAGTGAGCAGGAGTTGAAAGGGGTGAAAGAGGGAGCGAGAGTTGAAAGGGGTGAAAGAGGGAGCGATAGTTGAAATGGGTGAAAGAGGGAGCGAGAGTTGAAAGGGGTGAAAGAGGGAGCGAGAGTTGAAAGATGGTATCATTTGAGCATTGTGCAGGGCCAACTGTCTGTCTGGGAGGCAGGTGTGTAGATTATTATCTGAAGCAAAAGCAGTTAGAGACACAGTAACATCACCCACAGTAACATCACGCCTGATAAGGAACTAAAGCACAAAGTAGAGACAACATGCTCGGGGATAAACAACTCTCCTTTCCCCAGCCATGTCTGTTATGGATACAAATGTGTCTCTTTTTTGGCATTTGTGTGTGTTCAGCGCTGTGCATGTGCTTATGGGTCTCTGAAGAGATTATGAGGTGAACAGCTTCAGAGAAAAGCACTGCAGCGCTCATTTCCATAGCAGCATGACAGAACAAACTGCAGTGATTGATGCTCCTCTTTAAAAAAGTGTAGCAGGCAGGGAGGAGAGAAAAGAGAAAGATGAAGGGAGAGACGAATGAAGGAAGAGAGAAAGAGAGAGGGGGAGAGAGAGGGGGAGAGAGAGGGTGATGGGGAGAGGGACGTGAAAAGGCTGCAGTACTTCAAAAACGTCCCACTGTCAGTGGTTTAAACCTCACCAGCAGCCTGCTGCACAATCCTGCTGAATCACACACACACGAAGGGGGGGAGGGAGGGAGGGGTGTGGGGAGAGGGAGGGAGGGAAGGTGTGGAGAGGAGAGAGGTGTGAGAGAGAGAGAGAGAGAGTGTGTGAGAGAGAGAGAGAGAGAGAGAGAGAGAGAGAGAGAGAGTGTGAGAGAGAGGGAGAGAGAGAGGAAGGGTGTGAGCGAGGGGGAGGGAGGGAATGTGTGAGAGAGGGGAGAGAGGAGTGTGTGAGAGCGAGAGGGAGAGAAAGAGAGAGGGAGGGGTGTGAGAGAGGGGGAGGGAGGGAAGGTGTGAGAGAGGGAAGAGAGGGAGGGGTGTGAGAGAGAGGGAGAGAGGAAGGGAGCAGGTGTGTGAGAGAGAGGGATAGAGTGGGAGGAGTCTGACAGTGAGGGAGGAGGGAGGGGTGTCGGAGAGAGGGAGGGAGGAGTGTGAGAGAGAGGGAGAGAGTGGAGGGAGGGTGTGAGAGACAGAGGGGGGATGGAGGAGTGGGAGAGAGAGAGGGAAGAGTGTGAGAGAGAGGGAGAGAGAGAGAAAGGGGTGTGAGAGAGGGGGAGGGAGGGAAGGTGTGAGAGAGGGGAGAGAGGAGTGTGTGAGAGAGAGAGAGAGAGAGAGAGAGAGAGAGAGTGTGAGAGAGAGGGAGAGGGAGAGAGAGAGGAAGGGTGTGAGAGGGGGAGGGGGGAGGTGTGGGAGGGGAGAGAGGAGTGTGTGAGAGAGAGAGGGAGAGAGAGAGAGAGGAAGGGGTGTGAGAGAGGGGGGGGGAGGGAGGTGTGAGAGAGGGAAGAGGGGGAGGGGTGTGAGAGAGAGGGAGAGAGGAAGGGAGCAGGTGTGTGAGAGAGAGGGATAGAGTGAGAGGAGTCTGACAGTGAGGGAGGAGGGAGGGGTGTCGGAGAGAGGGAGGGAGGAGTGTGAGAGAGAGGGAGAGAGGGAGGGAGGGTGTGAGAGACAGAGGGGGGATGGAGGAGTGGGAGAGAGAGAGGGAAGAGTGTGAGAGAGAGGGAGAGAGAGAGAAAGGGGTGTGAGAGAGGGAGAGGGAGGGAAGGTGTGAGAGAGGGGAGAGAGGAGTGTGAGAGAGAGAGAGAGAGAGAGAGTGTGAGAGAGAGGGAGAGAGAGATGAAGGGTGTGAGAGAGGGGGAGGGAGGGAAGGTGTGAGAGAGGGGAGAGAGGAGTGTGTGTGAGAGAGAGAGAGTGAGAGGGAGAGAGAGAGAGAGCAAGGGGTGTGAGAGAGGGGAGGGAGGGAAGGTGTGAGAGAGGGGAGAGAGGAGTGTGAGAGAGAGAGAGAGAGAGAGAGAGAGAGAGAGAGAGAGAGAGAGAGAGAGAGAGAGAGAGAGAGAGAGAGAGAGAGAGAGAGAGCGAGCGAGAGAGAGAAGGAATAGTGTAAGAGAGAGGGAGGGAGGGAGGGAGGGAGGGAGGGAGGGAGGGAGGGAGGGAGGGAGGGAGGGAGGGAGGGAGGGGAAGATTTAAAGTGAGCGAGAGGCGGAAGACGGTCAAACAGGCAATGTGACCAAGGGAGGGAGAGGAAGAAAGGAAAGAGAGGGATGAAAAGGAAGAATATCAGAAAACAGGAAATTGGAGTGTGTTTGCCTCTCAGAAGAGGCAAAGAGGGCAGACAGATAGACAAGCAGACAGGAATGGAGGAGATGAGCAGAGAAGGAGTGTGTTAAAAGAAGAGGCAAAGAGGGCAGACAGATAGATAAGCAGACAGGGATGGAGGAGATGAGCAGAGAGGGAGTGTGTTAAAAGAAGAGACAAAGAGGGCAGACAGATAGACAAGCAGACAGGGATGGAGGAGATGAGCAGAGATGGAGTGTGTTAAAAGAAGAGGCAAAGAGGGCAGACAGATAGACAAGCAGACAGGGATGGAGGAGATGAGCAGAGAGGGAGTGTGTTAAAAGAAGAGACAAAGAGGGCAGACAGATAGACAAGCAGACAGGGATGGAGGAGATGAGCAGAGAGGGAGTGTGTTAAAAGAAGAGGCAAAGAGGGCAGACAGATAGATAAGCAGACAGGGATGGAGGAGATGAGCAGAGAGGGAGTGTGTTAAAAGAAGAGACAAAGAGGGCAGACAGATAGATAAGCAGACAGGGATGGAGGAGATGAGCAGAGAGGGAGTGTGTTAAAAGAAGAGACAAAGAGGGCAGACAGATAGATAAGCAGACAGGGATGGAGGAGATGAGCAGAGAGGGAGTGTGTGACTCAGGAAGAGGAGGAGAAAAGCCACTGTCTCTAATTTATCTGCAAAGGCACTAATAGTGACCTGAATGACTGCACTAATTACTGTTGTCTTTTTCACACACTCATACATTACACACATCACCAAATCATTGCAAACTTTCTTCTGAAGCGTATTGCATAAGGGGGCAAACTTAGATTTTGTTGAAGATGACTTTTTTACGCTCATTGCCTTTGATCGCCTGTGCATTGCAACTTGACTTAAGATTCCTCTGACTCTCTGCCTTCATCACTGAATAATGCTATGAATATTTAGAGTTTTGTAAGTCTGGAACTATCTTGATATCTAAGCCTGGTTTGGTCCTGATATGTAGCTAGTGATGAATTCTCCTGCAGTCATTGAAGCTGCAGCAGCATTACACAGACACACCCTAATACGACTCAGAGACTAGGTAGTGATGAGGAGAACTCTCTTCCACTGGCAGAGACACTGGCAGAGACAATATCATGACAAACGGTGTTATTATTTTTTTCAAAACTCCTCAAGGCTAAAAGCAGTGCAAGTGTAGTCCATTATAACCATACAGGCAGTCACATACACTAGTCTGGAGGTGAAACAGACTGGTGTACCTTATCATCCAAGCCTTGTCCTGTCCGCTCACTGTCAGACTGTATTTAAATAAACATGATCTGGCCCTGTTGGATTTATTAATGTAACAGCTGTATCTGTGTCTTTTACACAAACACACTCACGCACGTGCACAATAGACAGCGTTTAACATCTCTGTCTATCTTTGACTTGTATAAAACTGTTGAGACAGATTTTCATCACAAAACATGATATGCTAATGCATTTCTCTCTCTTCTTTTCCCCCTCCCTCCCTCCCTCCCTCCCTCCCTCCCTCCCTCCCTCCGCAGGTTGTTTTCAGCTATGTAACGTGTTTCGTCAGAACATGGAGATCGACCAGTGTCTGCTGGAGTCTCTCCCGTTTGGCCAGCGGCAGCGGCTGGTCAGGAGAATGCGCTGTGACCAAATAAGGGCGTACTACGAGCGGGAGAACACCCTGCAGAAATCAGGAGGCGGAGTCAAGGTCAAAGCCCCGTCCACCAGCCACAGGAAGAGGCACCGCATTTGCTTCAGCCTTGGTGATGTCATACAGGATGCCATCATACGGCACGATGACAAAGAAGGTGGGTGTGTTTATTTATGTGTTTTTGAGGGCAGGAGGGGGGGGGGAGTGTTAGCTACACTCTTTGAAAAAAGTGTTCCATAATGGTTCTTTGGCTGTTCCAGGGAGAACCCTCTTTGGTTCCATGTAGAAGGTCCTACAGCAGAATAACCATTTTAGGTTCTAGTTAGCATACTCCCACTTGAGTGTTAAAGCTAGTTTTGATCTATTTCCAGGGTTTATATAGATCAGCAAAACTGTCCTAGATTTGTGAAGCCGATGCATCATATATGAGTTCTATAAGATTCCATTTGAACTATTGAGTTCTGACAGTTCTATGAGCTTTGAGTCAGTGCAAACAGAATAGACAGTGGATGGTTTCAGCTTGTGAGTAGCACTGAGTAGTACTGAGTAGTACTGAGTGACACTGAGTAGCACTGAGTAGTACTGAGTAGCACTGAGTAGTACTGAGTAGCACTGAGTAGTACTGAGTAGTACTGAGTAGCACTGGGTAGTACAGAGTAGCACTGAGTAGTACTGAGTAATACTGAGTAGCACTGAGTAGTACTGAGTAGCACTGGGTAGTACTGAGTAGCACTGAGTAGTACTGAGTAATACTGAGTAGCACTGAGTAGTACTGAGTAATACTGAGTAGTACTGAGTAGCACTAAGTAGTACTGAGTAGCACTGGTTACATGAGATCTATTGGTTCTGCATTTAGTTCATTCTCTGCAAGGCGGGGGACCCTTTCAAACATCACACACACATACGCTCGCGCACCTCCCTCCCTCCCTCCCTCCCTCCCTCCCTCCCTCCCTCCCTCCTCTCCCTCCCTCTCTCTCTCTCTCTCTCTCTCTCTCTCTCTCTCTCCCTCCTCCCTCTCTCCCTCTTTGTATTCTGTTCCTCCTTCAATATTCTCTTAATTTGCTCTCCCGAGATTCAGTTGCTAATCAGTATTCTGCTGAGAGTGAGTGTGTGTGTGTGTGTGTGTGTGTGTGTGTGTGTGTGTGTGTGTGTGTGTGTGTGTGTGTGTGTGTGTGTGTGTGTGTGTGTGTGTGTGTGTGTGTGTGTGTGTGTGGCAGCTGGGAAATGGATGTGTTAAGGGTGAGGAGTGGCCATTAGCTTTACAGTATTAGCTCATTCTTCACACTGTTTACAGGCTAGTCAGGACACTAACTCCTTCAGACACACACACACACACACACACACACACACACACACACACACACACACACACACACACACACACACACACACACACACACACACACACACACACACACACACACACACACACACACACACACACACACACACACTCTCACTCTCACTCTCACTCTCATGCAAACACACCTAGCTAATATACAGAGCCAAATGCAGCTCTTGGGAGACAATCAGATGTAAGTATTAAGGGATCAGTCATGACAACGGCACAACAATCACAGAGCTCAGATGTTATTGGTTCAGCCCAAGTCACCTGTTTCTGCCTGAGACTTTGCAGCAAGGATTATCAGTCCCGGTATTCTGACTGTAGTCTAACTCTCCAGGACAGTTGGGCAGATTTACTTTTTCACGTGGTGTGTGTCTGCGCGTGTGTCTGTGTGTGTATGTGTGTGCACGTGTCTCCGTGCGTGCCTGCATGTCTGTGTGTCTGGAACCCCTATTCTAACCACTAAGAGTTTCCTTATTAGGGATTCTGCCGAGGCCTCAGAGGGGAGAGAGGGCGCTCTTGTGAGCCTGACTCTAAATCAGGCAGGGATCTGAGGGAGAGTTAGAGACTACCATTAAGGCCACAGGCCCATACACACAGAACTGCAGTCAAACACACTTTATGTCTTCATGAAGTATCATTACTACTGAATACTCTATGAGGCTCAGGGGAGACTTGCTGCCTTTGCTATAGAAACGCATTTATCTCACTATGGCCTCCTCGTTCTCTCTTCTCTCTCTACTTCCTTTCCCTTAATCATTCTCTCTCTCTTTCTTCATCTCTCTGTCTCTCTTTCTTCCTCTTTCTCTGACTACCCTTTCTCTCCTTATTTCCCTCTCTCCATCCCTCCCTTATCTCTCTTTCCACCCATGCTCTTGAATTGCCAGCTGTCTGTGTCAGACCTCCCAGCAGCCATTGCAGGTTACTATGCTAATCTCCCTCCTTTGGCCAATGAGCTTCAGTTGGGGTCCTTGAGAGCAGCTGGTGTGCCCATGCCACTGCTCAACGGAAACCTGCCCTTTGACTGGACATGAATTGCCACTGTTAACCCCCAACTAGAAAGCCTAATCACCATTTCAACAGCATGGTAGAAGACTGGCACAAGACTGGCTTTCGTTATGGTGGGTATAGTCATCTGCCAACCAGAGGTCTGACTAACTAGACTTGGAACACTCACGGCCAGGTTGGTCAGTGTTGTTAGAATTAGAATACTAGAATAGTAAGAATAGTGAGAAGAGTCATTTTAAAAGGATCTCTATGGTGTTGGACAAGAAGTTGTACTGCAGTCTGGATGTTCCATGGATAGGCTACATTCAGTGTAGAAGGTTACATGATGAGTAGTCTACTTGGACTCCATTGGACTGAATTGCATGTTTGTTGTTGCTGCTATTAGTGTATCTTGAATGCTCCTATGTTCATCTTTGGTCTGTTGACTACCTACTCCTTATTAAGGGAACAGTGTGTGGTAGTGCTTTGCAGAATGTTTCTCTCTCCATCCAACTTCATTCTATATCAATTTATATGCAGGGAACATGGTAGAAGCTGTTCGCCTCAGAACAGCTTCTACCTGGGAGGGATCAGGGAACATGTTCGCCTCAGAAACGCTTCTACAGGGAACATGTTCGGAAACGAGGGAGGGGTCAGGGAACATGTTCGCCTGGGAGGGATCAGGGAACATGTTCGCCTCAGAAAGCTTCTTCAGGGAACATGTTCGGAGGGGTCAGGGAACATGTTCGCCTCAGAAACGCTTCTACCTGGGAGGGATCAGGGAACATTTTCGCCTCAGAACAGCTTCTTCCTGGGAGGGATCAGGGAACATGTTCGCCTCCGAACAGCTTCTTCATGGGAGGGGTCAGGGAACATGTTCGCCTCAGGACAACTTCTTCCTTGGAGGGATCAGGGAACATGTTCGCCTCAGAACAGCTTCTTCCTGGGAGGAATATGGGAACATGTTCGCCTCAGAACAGCTTCTTCCTGGGAGAGATCTGGGAACATGTTCACCTCAGGACAGCTTCTTCCTGGGAGGGATCTGGGAACATGTTCGCCTCAGAACAGCTTCTTCCTGGGAGGGATCAGGGAACATGTTCGCCTCAGGACAGCTTCAACCTGGGAGGGATCTGAGAACATGTTCGCCTCAGGACAGCTTCTTCCTTGGAGAGATCTGGGAACATGTTCGCCTCAGGACAGCTTCTTCCTGGGAGGGATGTGGGAAAATGTTCGCCTGAGGACAGCTTCTTCCTGGGAGGGATGTGGGAACATGTTCTCCTCAGGACAGCTTCTTCCTGGGATGGATCAGGGAACATGTTCTCCTCAGGACAGCTTCTTCCTGGGAGGGATCAGGGAAAATGGACGCCTATGGACAGCTTCTTCCTGGGAGGGATCTGGGAACATGTTCACCTCAGAACAGCTTCTACCTGGGAGGGATCAGGGAACATGTTCGCCTCAGGACAGCTTCTTCCTTGGAGGGATCTGGGAACATGTTCGCCTCAGAACAGCATCTTCCTGGGAGGGATCTGGGAACTTGTTCGCCTCAGGACAGATTCTTCCTGGAAGAGATCTGGGAACATGTACGCATCAGGAAAGCTTCTTCCAGGGAGAGATCTGGGAACATGTTTGCCTCAGGACAGCTTCAACCTGGGAGGGATCTGGGAACATGTTCGCCTCAGGACAGCTTCTTCCTGGGAGGGATCTGGGAAAATGTTTGCCTTAGGACAGCTTCTTCCTGGGAGGGATGTGGGAACATGTTCGCCTTAGGACAGCTTTTTCCTGGGAGGGATCAGGGAAAATGGTCGCCTATGGACAGCTTCTTCCTGGGAGGGTTGTGGGAACTTGTTCGCCTCAGGACAGCTTCTTCCTGGAAGAGATTTGGGAACATGTACGCCTCAGGACAGCTTCTTCCTGGGAGGGTTGTGGGAACTTGTTCGCCTCAGGACAGCTTCTTCCTGGAAGAGATCTGGGAACATGTACGCATCAGGAAAGCTTCTTCCTGGGAGAGATCTGGGAACATGTTCGCTTCAGGACAGCTTCTTCCTGGGAGGGATCTGGGAACGTGGTTCGCCTCAGATCAGCTACTTCTTGGGAGGGATCTGGGAACGTGTTCGCCTCAGGACAGCTTCTTCCTGGGAGGGATCTGGGAACGTGTTCGCCTCAGATCAGCTACTTCCTGGTAGGGATCTGGGAACGTGTTCGCCTCAGGACAGCTTCTTCCTGGGAGGGATCTGGGAACGTGTTCGCCTCAGGACAGCTTCTTCCTGGGAGGGATCTGGGAACGTGTTTGCCTCAGGACAGCTTCTTCCTGGGAGGGATGTGGGAACATGTTTGCCTCAGGACAGCTTCTACCTGGGAGGGATGTGGGAACATGATCGCCTCAGGACAGGTATTTCCTGGGAGGAATCTGGGAACATGTTCGCCTCAGGACAGCTTCTTCCTAGGAGGGATGTGGGAACATGATCGCCTCAGGACAGGTACTTCCTGGGAGGGATCAGGGAACATGTTCACCTCAGGACAGATTCTTCCTGGGAGGGATCAGGGAACATGTTCGCTTCAGGAGAGCTTCTACCTGGGAGGGATCTGGGAACATGTTCGCCTCATGACATCTTCTTCCTTGAAAGGATCTGGGAAAATGTTCGCCTCAGAACAACTTCTTCCTGGGAGGGATAAGGGAACATGTTCGCTTCAGGACAGCTTCTTCCTGGGAGGGATCAGGGAACATGTTCGCCTCAGGACAGCTTCTTCCTGGGAGGGATCTGGGAACGTGTTCGACTCAGGACAGCTTCTTCCCGGGAGGGATCAGGGAACATGGTCGCCTCAGGACAGCTTCTTCCTGGGAGGGATCTGGGAACACATTTGCCTCAGAACAGCTTCTTCGTGGGAGGTATCTGGGAACTTGTTCGCCTCAGGACAGCTTCTTTCCGGGAGGGATCTGGGAACACGTTTGCCTCAGAACAGCTTCTTCCTGGGAGGGATCTGGGAACATGTACTCATCAGGAAAGCTTCTTCCTGGGAGAGATCTGGGATCATGTTCGCCTCAGGACAGCTTCTTCCTGGGAGGGATCTGGGAACGTGTTCTTCTCAGGACAGCTTCTTCCTGGGAGGGATCTGGGAACATGTTCGCCTCAGGACAGCTTCTTCCTGGGATGGATCTGGGAACATTTCTGGAATTTCATCCTTGTCAAAATCCTTAATAATTTATGGAGAAGAGGAAATGTGTAAATACACCCGATGTGGAAATGCCTAGGGTTCCATATGGGGAGGTAATTTAGGGGGCTTGCCTTTGCCAAATTTCCCAAACCCTGTAAAACTGGAATACCGGACTCAGCGCAAAACATGAGGAAAAGGTAGGATATGTAGAAAACAAATCAATGCTTGGTATTCCACAGGGACCTCAGCTCAGCCTGTTCTTCTTGTTGATGATGGGATAAATACAACACTCATAGTTGAATGTAGCTGATGGGGTTTTCACTTTGCTTTTTTTTGCGAATGCCTTTTCTGGTGGTGAATCTCTCATTGAAGTGAAAAGCCATGAAATGACAGCGATGGACTGTGTCCAAACGGTTTATCTAGCCACAGCGAGCCATTGGGATGTTATGATGCATGACTGTGCAGTCGGTGGTATGAATGTCTTCTGCATTAGATGTGTTAGGTCTTGTCATAAACACCCCACCTCCCTCTGTAATTACTTTTATTTTTGAATTTTTGGCATCATTCATTCTTGATTGATACACTATTGGCCACTGAACCAAAAGAGTTGAGAAAACAACAGCTTGTAATGTGACTCATTAACATTTGAAGGATGCAGTGTGTGTGTTTGGCATCTCTCTCTTTCTCTCTCTCCGTCTGTTTGTCTATCGTAATTAAACTTAGTCAGTATGGAGCTGGCTTTGGGCACAGATTCACAGATACACTAGAAACACACTCTGCTGACAAGGCAGGATGGTAATAAGAGATCGAAACACACACACTCACACCCGCACAAAACACACACACACACACACCCACACCCACCCACACCCACGCCTTATCAGCAATCACTGGCAGAATATCGGATGGAAGCAGATAGGAAAATAAACAGCAAGGGGAGGAGGAGATGTGGAGCGGGGTAAAGAGATTGAATGGGGAAAATGTGAAAGGGGAGGAGAGGGGGCTATGAGATCAAAGAAGTAGAAAGTGAGAAACAAAGACAAGGAAACATCTGGGAGGGATGAAGGAGAAGAAAAAGAGACAAAGAGAGACTCAAGCCCTATTTATCAGCCTGATTCCTCCCTGCCATATGTAAACTGGGACTTGCATGCGTAGTGACATTAGGTGAAATTGCCTTTCTAAAGTCATCTCTTAACTTCATCAGTGGAAGGGACGGCTGTGACCGGAGCATCTGTTCCCCTTCAGAGGCGTGGAACCCCAAATCAATTCCCATCTTGTTGTTACTGTACCGTTCCAGAATGAAATGGAATATTCCAAGCTGGGGTATGATTGGTATATTGCTGTGATATTTAGGTGGTATTGGATGTCACATTCCCAGCAAACATCATATCTCTGATGAGATTGAGTCTATATTAATGATTTTTATTCTCTTATATGAGGTTAGAATGGGGTCTGGTCGAGAGATACACTACATGACCAAAAGTATGTGCTTGTCGAACATCTCATCCAAAATCATGGGCATTAATATGGAGTTGGTCCCCCCTTTCCTGCTATAACTGCCTCTACTCTTCTGGGAAGGCTTTCCACTAGATGTTAGAACATTGCTGAGGGGACTTGCTTCCATTCAGCCACAAGAGCATTAGTGAGGGCGGGCACTGATGTTGGGCAATTAGGCCTGGCTCGTAGTCAGCATTCTAATTCATCCCAAAGGTGCTCGATGGAGTTAAGGTCAGTCAAGTTCTTCCACACCGATTTTGACAAACCATTTCTGTATGGACTTCTTGTAGTGCACGGGGACATTGTCATGCTAAAACAGGAAAGGGCCATCCCCAAACTGCCACAAAGTTGGAAGCATAGAATCGTCTAGAATGGGATTGTATGCTGTAGTGTTGATTTCCCTTCAGTGGAACTAAGGGGCCTAGACTAAACCATGAAAAACAGCGACAGACCACTATTCCTCTCCCAACCAATTTTTCAGTTGGCACTATGCATTCGGGCAGGTAGTGTTCTCCTGGCATCCGCCAAACCCAGGTTCGTCCGTCGGACTGCCAGACTATAAAGCATTTGGCGGTCCCATTCTGTGAGTTTGCGTGGCCTACAACTTCGCGGCTGAGCCGTTGTTGCTCCTAGACGGTTCTACTTCACAATAACAGCACTTACAGTTGATCAGGGCTGCTCTAGCATGGCAGGCATTTGATGAACTGACTTGTTGGAAAGGTGGCATCCTATGACAGTGTCACATTGAAAGTCAGTCTTCAGTAGGGCCATTCTACTGCCAATGGTTGTCTATGGAGATTGCATGGTTGTGTGCTCGTTTTTAAACACCTGTCAGCAACGGGTAATACACTCATTTGAAGGGGTGTCCACATACTTTTATATATATAGTGTATAGATTTTACCTGGGTATGACAAAGTAGTTCCCTCCCCAGCTCCAGTTAACACCTAATAATCATAATCTTGTCTTTGTGTCTCAATGCCTATTTAATATGCCTGTTTAATATTAGCTCATCTACCCTTTGTTACTCCATATGATCTAACCAAAAGAAGGTGTTTTAATATCAGATTTATACATCGTGATGACATGAATATGTGATTGTGTTGTCATTGATTTATTATTTAGATTTCATCCTACATCACATCAGAGTTTGATAATGGTTGAGATTCCTTTTCATTGTTTGCACTAATGTACTGTACAGTAGCATCAGCATCAGTGTGTGGGTGGGTGTCATGCCGTACAAGCATTACACGTTCAACTGAGACGTCCTGTCGCTTAATTAAGACAAGTGTGATTACATGTGGGAAGGAGTGACATATCTTTCACAATCTGAAGAAGGGAAATCACCCTCTCTCCTCCTTCTCTCCTCTCCCTACTCTCCTCCTCGTCTTCACCTCTCCTCCTCCTCTCTCCCTCTTCTTCCTCATCATCTCTCCCTCCTCTCCTCCTCCCTCCCTCTCTCCCTCCCTCCTCTCCTCCTCCTCCTCTCTAGCTCCTCTCCCACTCCTCCTCCTTTCTCCCTCTTCTTCCTCCTCTCTCTCTCCCTCCTCTCCATCCTCTCCTCCTCCTCTCTCCCTCCTCTCCTCTCCTCCTCTCTCCCTCTTCTCTCCATCCTCTCCTCCTCCTCCTCTCTCCCTCCTGTCCTCCTCTCTCCCTCTTCTCTCCATCCTCTCCTCCTCCTCCTATCTCCCTCCTCTCCTCCTCTCTCCCTCTTATCTCCATCCTCTCCTCCTCCTCCACTCTCCCTCCTCTCCTCCTCTTCCCTCTTCTCTCCATCCTCTCCTCCTCCTCCTCTCTCCCTCCTCTCCTCCCCTTCCCTCTTCTCTCCATCCTCTCCTCCTCCTCCTCTCTCCCTCCTCTCCTCCTCTCTCCTCCTCTCCTCCTCCTCTCTCCCTCTTCTCTCCACCCTCTCCTCCTCCTCTCTCCCTCTTCTCTCCCTCCTCTCCTCCTCCTCTCTCCCTCTTCTCTCCCTCCTCTCCTCCTCCCCTTGACTCTGTCCTTTATTGATCAACAGGTATAGATCTAAACAGACAGACAGACAGACATACAGTGTGTAGTCTAGCACCAGTAACACTGTGTCTGTAATCAGCTCTCTGAGATTGGAGGAGGTAGAAGCACTAATAGCTTCCGCTGTCATGGATTCATGTCTTCATCACCTTAGAGTTTAGCACCACACACACCGTTGTAAAGACAAATAGCCTGGCATTTATTAGGATTACTAATGTACCAGAGACAGCTCTGCAGAGTGGTCACTAGTTGGAACAGCCACAAAGTCATAAAATCAGATTTTAAACAAGACAATCTGGACCCTCTCTTTCTAAAATTATCTGCCGAAATTGTTGCAACCCCTATTACTAGCCTCTTCAAACTCTCTTTCGTACCGTCTGAGATTCCCAAAGATTGGAAAGCTGCAAAGGTCATCCCCCTCTTCGAAGGGGGAGACACTCTAGACCCAAACTGCTACAGACCCGTATCTATCCTACCCTGCCTTTCTAAGGTCTTCGAAAGCCAAATCAACAAACAGATTACAGACTATTTCGAATCCCACCATACCTTCTTCGCTATGCAACCTGGTTTCAGATCTGGTCATGGGTGCACCTCAGCCATGCTCAAGGTCCTAAACGATATCATAACTGCCATCGATAAGAGACATTACTGTGCAGCAGTATTCATTGACCAGGCCAAGTCTTTCGACTCTGTCAATCACCACATTCTAATCAGCAGACTCAACAGCCTTGGTTTCTCAAATTACTGCCTCGCCTGGTTCACCAACTAATTCTCTGATAGAGTTCAGTGTGTCAAATCGGAGGGCCTGTTGTCTGGACCTCTGGCAGTCTCAATGGGGGTGCTACAGGGTTCAATTCTCGGGCCGACTCTCTTCTCTGTATACATCAATGATGTCGCTCTTACTGCTGGTGATTCTCTGATCCACTTCTACACAGATGACACCATTCTGTATACATCTGGCCCTTCTTTGGACACTGTGTTAACTAACCTCCAGACAAGCTTCAATGCCATACAACTCTCCTTCCGTGGCCCCCAACTGCTTGTAAATACAAGTAAAACTAAATGCATGCTCTTCAACCGGTCGCTGCCCACACCTGCTGCCCGACTAGCATCACTACTTTGGAATATGTGGACAACTACAAATACCAAGGTGTCTGGCTAGACTGTAAACTCTCCTTCCAGACTCACATTAAGCATCTCCATTCCAAAATTAAATCTAGAATCGGCATCCTATTTCGCAACAAAGCATCCTTCACTCATGCTGCCAAACATACCCTCTTAAGCTGACCATCCTACCGATCCTCGACTTCGGCGATGTCATTTACAAAATAGCCTCAAACACTCTACTCAACAAATTTGATGCAGTCTATCACAGTGCCATCCGTTTGGTCACCAAAGCCCCATATACTACCCACCACTGCAACTGTATGCTCTCGTTGGCTGGCCCTCGCTTCATACTCATCGCCAAAACCACTGGCTCCAGGTCATCTACAAGTCTCTGCTAGGTAGAGCCTCACCTTATCTCAGCTCACTGGTCACCATAGTAGCACCCACCCATAGCACGCGCTCCAGCAGGTATATCTCACTAGTCACCCCCAAAACCAATTCCTCTTTTGGCCGCCTTTCCTTCCAGTTCTCTGCGGCCAATGACTGGAATGAACTACAAAAATCACTGAAGCTGGAGACTCATATCTCCCTCACTAGCTTTAAGCATCAGCTGTTGGAGCAGCTCACAGATCACTGCACCTGTACATAGCCCATCTGCAAATAGCCCATCCAACTACCTCATCCCCACACTGTATTTATTTATCTTGCTGTATTTATTTATCTTCTGCAGATCAATCACTCCAGTGTCTAATTGGTATATATTATAACTACTTTGCCACTATGACTTTTTTATTATCTTACCGCCCTTATCTTACCTCCCTTATCTTACCTAATTTGCATACACTGTATATAGATGTTCTTCAACTGTATTATTGACTGTATGTTTTGTTTATTCCATGTGTATCTCTGTGTTGTTGTATGTGTCGAACTGCTTTGCTTTATCTTGGCCAGGTCGCAGTTGTAAATGAGAACTTCTTCTCAACTAGCCTACCTGGTTAAATAAAGGTGTTCTCAACTAGCCTACCTGGTTAAATAAAGGTGTTCTCAACTAGCCTACCTGGTTAAATAAAGGTGAATAAAATGTTTAAAAAATGAACCTAGCCCGAACCTTATCCACACTGCTAACCCTAATGCCTAACCCTAACCTTAAATTAAGCAAATTGTTGTGTTCATGAATTTTGACTTTGCAGCTGGCCCATCTAGCGGAAACCGCCCAGTTAGAAGCTGGCTGGTTGTCACTGCCACACATCCATCCCTTTCCCAGGTGCCTTTGTAGTGAAAGGTACATGTCGTGCTGTGACATTGGGCCAAAACCTCTCTATTGATGTAATGAGAGAGAAAGAGAGAGAGAGAAACCAGCAATCTGTTTCTCAAACAAAAGGCAATGACTGACTCTGTGAACCTTGATCTGTTTCCCAAACAAGGAACATCTAACCAATGTGTGAATTTAGCCGGATACAGCACTTGAACAACAGTAGGAGTGTAGTGATAAGTAAAATGAATACTTGAACTCATTTGTTGTTAGATTTGCTCAGTGCAAATGTAATTTAGATTTCATTTCTTAAAGATGCACTATGCATAAATCGCTCTACCATTTCCTGGATGCTAAAACTCTAATAGTTCGCCTAATTTCAGTTTATGTGACAAAACAATCAAGTATAGTGTATAGTGTACTTATTCTCCTACACCTCTCTCTTTACTCTCCTCTTCCTCCTCTCTCTTTACTCTACTCCTCCTCCTCTCTCCTCACTCTACTCCTCCTCTCTCCTCACTCTACTCCTCCTCTCTCCTTACTCTACTCCTCCTCCTCCTCCTTATTCTCCTACTCCTCTCTCTTTACTCTCCTCCTCCTCTCTCTTTACTCTCCTCCTCCTCTCTCTTTACTCTCCTCTTCCTCCTCTCTCCTTACTCTACTCCTCCTCCTCTCTCCTTACTCTACTCCTCCTCCTCTCTCCTCACTCTCCTCCTCCTCTCTCTTTACTCTCCTCCTCCTCTCTCGCTACTCTCCTCCCCTCTCCTCCTCCTACTCTCTCCTTACTCTCCTTCTCTTCTCTCTTTTAATCTCCTCCACATCCTCTCTCGCTACTCTCCTCCTCCTCTCTCTTTACTCTCTTTACTCTCCTCCTCCTCTCTCTTTACTCTCCTCCTCCTCCTCTCTCTTTACTCTCCTCCTCCTCTCTCTTTACTCTCCTCCTCATCCTCTCTCGCTACACTCCTCCTCCTCCTCTCTCCTTACTCTCCTCCTCTACCTCTCTCCCTACTCTCCTCCTCCTCCTCTCCTTTATTCTCCTCCTCCTCTCTCCTTACTCTCCTCCTCCTCTCTCCTTACTTTCCTCATTCTCTCTCTTTACTCTCCTCCTCCTCTCTCTTTACTCTCCTCCTCCTCTCTCTTTACTCTCCTCTTCCTCCTCTCTCCTTACTCTACTCCTCCTCTCTCTTTACTCTCCTCCTCCTCCTCTCTCCTTACTCTCCTCCTCCTCTCTCCTTACTCTCCTCCTCTTCTCTCACTACTCTCCTCCCCCTCCTCTCTCTTTACTCTCCTCCTCCTCTCTCCTCCTCCTACTCTCTCCTCTCCTTCTCTTCTCTCTTTTAATCTCCTCCACTCCTCTCTCGCTACTCTCCTCCTCCTCTCTCTTTACTCTCTTTACTCTCCTCCTCCTCTCTCTTTACTCTCCTCCTCCTCCTCTCTCTTTACTCTCCTCCTCCTCTCTCTTTACTCTCCTCCTCATCCTCTCTCGCTACACTCCTCCTCCTCCTCTCTCCTTACTCTCCTCCTCTACCTCTCTCCCTACTCTCCTCCTCCTCCTCTCCTTTATTCTCCTCCTCCTCTCTCCTTACTCTCCTCCTCCTCTCTCCTTACTTTCCTCATTCTCTCTTTACTCTCCTCCTCCTCTCTCTTTACTCTCCTCCTCCTCTCTCTTTACTCTCCTCTTCCTCCTCTCTCCTTACTCTACTCCTCCTCCTCTCTCTTTACTCTCCTCCTCCTCCTCTCTCCTTACTCTCCTCCTCCTCTCTCCTTACTCTTCCTCGTCTCCTCCTCTCTCTCTTTACTCTCCTCCTCCTCCTCCTTACTCCCTCGTCTTCTCTCGCTACTCTCCTCCTCCCCTCTCTCTTTACTCTCCTCCTCCTCTCTCTTTACTCTCCTCCCCCTCTCTCTTTACTCTCCTCCTCCTCTCTCCTTACTCTCCTCGTCTTCTCTCGCTACTCTCCTCCTCCCCTCTCTCTTTACTCTCCTCCTCCTCTCTCTTTACTCTCCTCCCCCTCTCTCTTTACTCTCCTCCTCCTCCTCCTTACTCTCCTCTCTCTTTACTCTCCTCCTCCCCTCTCTCTTTACTCTCCTCCTCCTCTCTCCTCCTCCCCCTATCTCTTTACTCTCCTCCTCCTCTCTCCTTACTCTCCTCGTCTTCTCTCGCTACTCTCCTCCTCCTCTTCTGTAGTTGAACATACTGTAATTGTTCACCAGTGGCTCTCTAATGTTGTGGAGACTGGAGGGCCTCTGCCAGGTCTGACACATTTTTACATTTACGTTTTAGTCATTTACAGATGCTCCTATCCAGAGAAACTTACAGGAGCAATTAGCGTTAAGTACCTTTCTCAAGGGCACATAGACAGATTTTTCACCTTGTTTGCCCGGGGATTCAAACCAGCGATCTTTCGGTTACCGGCCCAACACTTGTAACCGCTAGGCTACCTGCCACCCTATAGTACAAGGACAGTCCCCCCGACTGGAATGAGTAGAGACATGTTCTCCTGACTGGAATTAGTCTGACTTTCTGTGTCTACATCCACAGAAATGTGTCTCTATGTCTGATCTGACTCTGCATCTAACTGATTTGGAGACTGTCGAGTCATCGGGAATCTATTCAACTCTGGCATTTGGATTCACACTGCATTCCATTCAGTGTTTGCATTCTTGTTGCATCTGGTAAGAGTTTGGTGGCAGAGAAGGGACTGTATGACAGCCAGTATGTGGTAATCTTTTGGAGGGCTGAAGAGTGGAATATGCTGATGGGGAGGATAGAGTCATATTTTACTGTGAAGAAGAGTGGATGAAAGACTAAGTCTGTAGGGGAGGTCTGGAATTGACTGAGAACATCTAGTGATGTGGTAAACCCTACTGGACTCTCTCGCTCTCCCTCTCCCTCTCTCTCTCGCTCTCTTGCTCTTTCTCGCTCTCTCTCCCTAAATGTCATTATTCCTCCATCCTCTTCTCTCCAGCTCTCTCTTTCTCCCTAAATGTCATTATTCCTCCCTCCTCTTCTCTCCAGTTCTCTCTCTCTTCCTAAATGTCATTATTCCTCCCTCCTCTTCTCTCCAGCTCTCTCTCTCTCCCTCCTCTTCTCTCCAGCTCTCTCTCTCTCCTCTTCTCTCCAGCTCTCTCTCTCTCCTCTTCTCTCCAGCTCTCTCTCTCTCTCCCTCCTCTTCTCTCCAGCTCTCTCTCTCTCCCTAACTGTCATTATTCAACCCTCCTCTTCTCTCCAGTTCTCTCTCTCTCCCTAAATGTCATTATTCCTCACTCATCTTCTCTCCAGCTCTCTCTCTCTCCCTCCTCTTCTCTACTAGCTCTCTCTCTCTCTCCCTCATCTTCTCTCCAGCTCTCTCTCTCTCCTCTTCTCTCCAGCTCTCTCTCTCTCCCTCCTCTTCTCTCCAGCTCTCTCTCTCTCCCTCCTCTTCTCTCCAGCTCTCTCTCTCTCTCCCTCCTCTTCTCTCCAGCTCTCTCTCACTCTCTCCTCTTCTCTCCAGCTCTCTCTCTCTCCCTCCTCTTCTCTCCAGCTCTCTCTCTCTCCCTCCTCTTCTCTCCAGCTCTCTCTCGCTCTCTCCTCTTCTCTCCAGCTCTCTCTCACTCTCTCCTCTTCTCTCCAGCTCTCTCTCTCTCCCTCCTCTTCTCTCCAGCTCTCTCTCTCTCCCTCCTCTTCTCTCCAGCTCTCTCTCGCTCTCTCCTCTTCAGCTCTCTCTCTCTCTCTCTCCTCTTCTCCCCAGCTCTCTCTCTCTCCCTCCTCTTCTCTCCAGCTCTCTCTCTCTCCCTCCTCTTCTCTCCAGCTCTCTCTCTCTCTCCCTCCTCTTCTCTCCAGCTCTCTCTCTCTCTCTCCTCTTCTCTCCAGCTCTCTCTCTCTCTCTCCTCTTCTCTCCAGCTCTCTCTCTCTCTCTCCTCTTCTCTCCAGCTCTCTCTCTCTCCCTTTTCTTCTTCTTCCTTTTCTCTACGTTTCCACAACGGCTCCCATCTGGTTGCCATGGAAACTCCACATATGTCTCCCACAGCTGTTTTGCCGTTTTCCCAAAAATGACAGCTGGTTGTTTCTCTCTCTTTCTCGCCCACTCTCCCTCTGTCTCTTCAGAGCCAAACAGCCTGATGAAACAGAGCACACAGATGAACACGCTAATGCATGGCAAAAGAGCAATAAGGTATTTTGCTGCCAAACCACTCCCTGTCTTAGTAGGACTGCTAAGCATGTTAATAATGAAGGGAGAATATCCGTTGGTTTTTCTGACTGGATATGAGCTGGGTGGTTGTATGGTGTATATGGGATGGAGAAGGTCTTAGAGTGTGTAGAGACACAGCATAATGGACCACAGCAACACTGAATTAGCATGTTACCCACGTGACTACACATCAACTTTGAGAGCTGGTGTCAGCCAGACTAACACTGAATAGTACCTGCTAATCAATAGTAGAACAGGACAGTGGCTTGAGTTGGCATATGGACCACTAGTAGAGCAGGACAGAGGACAGTGTTGATACTTGGACCAATAGGAAAATGGAACATTGGGTGGTGTTGACGTATGGACCAATAGAGAGCGCTGGAAAGTGTTGACATTATCCAATAGAATAAAAAACAGAAAATCCACAATATAGTCCAGCATACAGCAATTCTCTGTCTGATTGCCCTGAGGGTCAATACAAACTGTAGCTTTTTACTTCTGACCTCTGTTGAGTCACTCTCAATAATGTCCCAAAAAAACACAGACAGGTCCTCCTGCTGTGGAATGGAATGAAATGTCTGAGGCCGTCCAGACGGACACCTGACTATATCAGTCTCTTATGATAATAATAGTAATAAAATACTAAATAAGATGCAATTTACATGACATTTTACTCATTTAGCAGACAATTTTATCCAGTCCATTCAACTAAAGTAGGTGTCGGGTGATGCGACCACCACATATCACATTGCAAATAAAACCTTATGTTGGGATTAGAAACTAATACTACACTAATGACTCATTGAACACAACAACAATACTGCAACTATTTCAGATCAATTGCTCGTCACTCTGTTAAATGAAGCTTGATTACTAACATAGCTGGGATTATATTCCTGAGCTTCAGGCAGGAGTGAGAGAAGGCGTGTGTGCGAGAGAGAGAGAGCAAGAGAGAGAGAGAGATAATTGTGTTGATTAACTTAACGAAAGCTGTGTTCTTCCTCAGCAGCCATTTAAGCTCCATTAAGCACCAAGGAGGTGGCATGTAAGTGTGTGTGTGGTGTGTGTGTGCTTGTGTTTCGGTGACTGTGTACTCATGCCTACGTGTCTGTATACTGTATGTGCCTGTGTGTGTGTTTATAATTCATCTATAAACAATTAAGGATCTTACATTATCAGGAAAAAGCAGAGATTGGTTGGTTGATCAGTGAGGTCCTTACAGTATAGGAATATGACCTAGAGAGAAATTAATGGAGCAGCCTGCAAAGATACTTTGAGGATTTAACTGACTAACAAGTTCTACTGATTCTACTGAAACACGCACTGCATGGTCAAACTCTACTGCAGTACCACTGTTAAATTACTGTTACGCTGGTGCTATGTCCTAGCTCAGCTTGACATGTGTCCGCCCTAACCGCTGACGTGTGTGTGTGTGTGTGTGTGTGTGTCTGCGTGTGTCTGCGTGTGTCTGCGTGTGTCTGCGTGTTGGTGTGTCTGCATGTGTGTGCATGTGTGTGCACGGTTGTGCGTGTGTGATCATTAAAAACACATTTATTTAGATAACGACCACTTAGGCTAAGCGACCCCATAGGGTTCAACACTAGGGTTCATAGGATGGAAATGGTATGATCACCATGGTAATGACAGTGGTTATTACCCTCACTGCTAAAAGCTCTGGTTAAATTATTGTTTAAGAGAGTCAGTGAGTTAGTGTGCGTGTGTCTGCAGCTTGCTTGGCATAGTAGTTTGGTCTTGTGCTGAGGTAAGGTCTCCCAATGTTTATTCAGCATCCATCTTGGCTTGTCACTGTTGTTGAGGAAAAATGTATACAGCCCTCTCTCTCTCTGTCCATCTCAATTCCTCATGCTTGGGAGTGGGTTGGGAGTGGTTGGGAGTGGGTTGGGAGTGGTTGGGATTGGGTTGGGAGTGGTTTGGGAGTGGGTTGGAGTGGGATGGGAGTGGTAGGGATTGTGTTGGGAGTGGGTTGGGAGTGGGTTGGGAGTGGTTTGGAGTGGTTTGGGAGTGGTTGGGAGTGGTTGGTAGTGGGTATGGTGTGGTTTGGAGTTGGTTGGGAGTGGTTTGGGAGTGGTTAGGACTGGTTGGGAGTGGATGGGAGTGGGTTGGTTGAGGGTTGGAAGTGGTTTGGTAATGGTTGGGAGTGGTTTGGTAGTGGTTGGGATTGGGTTGGGAGTGGTTGGGATTGGTTTGGGAGTGGTTTGAGAGGGGTTTGGGTGTAGTTTGGGAGTGGTTTGGGCGTGTTTTGGGAGTGGTTGGCAGTGGGTTGGGAGTGGTTGGGATTGAGTTGGGAGTGGGTTGGGAGTGGTTTGGAGTGGATGGGAGTGGGTTGGGAGTGGTTTGGTAATGGTTGGGAGTGGTTTGGTAGTGGTTGGGAGTGGTTGGGAGTGAGTTGGGAGTGGTTGGGATTGGGTTGGGAGTTTTTTGGGAGTGGGTTGGGAGTGGGTTGGGAACGGGTTTGGAGTGGGTTGGGAGTGGGTTGGGAGGGGTTGGGAGGGGTTTTGGAGTGGGTTGGGAGTGGGTCGGCAGTGGGATGGGAGTGTGTTGGGAGTGGGTTGGGAGTGGTTGGGAGTGAGTTGGGACTGGGTTGGGAACGGGTTGGGAGTGGGATGGGAGTGTGTCGGGAGTTGTTGGGAGGGGGTTGGGAGTGGGTTGGGAGTAGGTTGGGAGTGGCTGGGAGTGGATTGGGAGTGGGTTGGGAACGAGTTGGGAGTGGTAGGGATTGTGTTGGGAGTGGGTTGGGAGTGGGTTGGGAGTGGTTTGGGAGTGGTTGGGAGTGGTTGGTAGTGGGTATGGTTTGGTTTGGAGTTGGTTGGGAGTGGTTTGGGAGTGGTTGTAAGTGGTTTGGGAGTGGTTAAGATTGGTTGGGAGTGGATGGGATTGGGTTGGTTGAGGGTTGAGAGTGGTTTGGTAATGGTTGGGAGTGGTTTGGTAGTGGTTGGGATTGGTTGGGAGTGAGTTGGGAGTGGTTTAGGAGTGGTTGGGATTAGGTTGGGAGTGGTTTGGGAGTGGTTTGGGAGTGGTTTGGGAGTAGTTTGGGAGTGGTTGGGAGTGGATTGGGAGTGGTTGGGAGTGGGTTGGGAGAGGGTTGGAGTGGTTTGGTAATGGTTGGGAGTGGTTTGGTAGTGGTTGGGAGTGGTTGGGAGTGAGTTGGGAGTGGGTTGGGCGTGGATGGGATTGGGTTGGTAGTGGTTTGGGATTGGTTGGGAGTGGTTTGGTAGTGGTTGGGAGTGGATTGGGAGTGGTTTGGTTGTGGGTTGGGAGTGGGTTGGGAACGGGTTGGGAGTGGGTTGGGAGGGGAGGGGTTGGGAGGGGTTGGGAACGAGTTGGGAGTGGTTGGGAGTGGGTCGGGAGTGGGTTGGGAGTGGGTTGGGAACGGGTTGAGAGTGGCTGGGAGTGGGTCGGGAGTGGTTGGGAGTGGGTTGGGAACGGGTTGGGAGTGGGTTGGGAGTGGTCGGGAGTGGTTGGGAGTGGGTTGGGAGTGGGTTGGGAACGGGTTGGGAGTGGGTTGGGAGTGGTTGGGAGTGGGTTGGGAGTGGTTTGGGAACGGGTCGGGAGTGTGTTGGGAGTGGTTGGTAGAAAGTTGGGAGGGGTTTGGGAGTGGGTTGAGAGTGGGTTGGGAGTGGTTGGGAGTGGGTTGGGAGTGGTGTGGAGTGGGATGGGAGTGTGTCGGGATTGGGGTGGGAGTGTGTCGGGAGTGGGTCGGGAGTGGTTGGGAGTGGGTTGGGAGTGGTCGGGAGTGGTTGGGAGTGGGTTGGGAGTGGGTTGGGAACGGGTTGGGAGTGGGTTGGGAGTGGTTGGGAGTGGGTCGGGAGTGGGTTGGGAGTGGGTTGGGAACGGGTTGAGAGTGGCTGGGAGTGGGTCGGGAGTGGTTGGGAGTGGGTTGGGAACGGGTTGGGAGTGGGTTGGGAGTGGTCGGGAGTGGTTGGGAGTGGGTTGGGAGTGGGTTGGGAACGGGTTGGGAGTGGGTTGGGAGTGGTTGGGAGTGGGTTGGGAGTGGTTTGGGAACGGGTCGGGAGTGTGTTGGGAGTGGTTGGTAGAAAGGGGAGGGGTTTGGGAGTGGGTTGAGAGTGGGTTGGGAGTGGTTGGGAGTGGGTTGGGAGTGGTGTGGAGTGGGATGGGAGTGTGTCGGGATTGGGGTGGGAGTGTGTCGGGAGTGGGTCGGGAGTGGTTGGGAGTGGGTTGGGAGTGGTCGGGAGTGGTTGGGAGTGGGTTGGGAGTGGGTTGGGAGTGGGTTGGGAACGGGTTGGGAGTGGGTTGGGAGTGGGTTGGGAGTGGTTTGGGAACGGGTCGGGAGTGTGTTGGGAGTGGTTGGTAGAAAGTTGGGAGGGGTTTGGGAGTGGGTTGAGAGTGGGTTGGGAGTGGTTGGGAGTGGGTTGGGAGTGGTGTGGAGTGGGATGGGAGTGTGTCGGGATTGGGGTGGGAGTGTGTCGGGAGTGGGTCGGTAGTGGTTGGGAGTGGGTTGGGAGTGGGTTGGGAGTGGTTGGGAGTGGGTTGGGAGTGGGTTGGGAGTGTGTTGGGAGTGGGTTAGGAGTGGTTGGGAGTGGGTTGGAGGTGGTTTTGGAGTGGGTTGGGAGTGGTTGGGAGTGGGTTGCGAGTGGGTTGGGAGTGGTGTGGAGTGGGATGGGAGTGTGTCGGGATTGGGGTGGGAGTGTGTCGGGAGTGGGTCGGGAGTGGTTGGGAGTGGTTGGGAGTGGGTTGGGAGTGGGTTGGGAGTGGTTGGGAGTGGGTTGGGAGTGGTTGGGAGTGGGTTGGGAGTGGTTGGGAGTGGGTTGGGATAGGGTTGGAGTGGTTTGGTAATGGTTGGGAGTGGTTTGGTAGTGGTTGGGAGTGGTTGGGAGTGAGTTGGGAGTGGTTGGGAGTGAACGGGTTGGGATTGGGTTCGGGGTGGGAGTGGGTTGGGAGTGGGTTGGGAGTGGGTGGTTTGGGATTGGTTGTGAGTGGTTTGGTAGTGGTTGGGAGTGGATTGGGAGTGGTTTGGTTGTGGGTTGGGAGTGGGTTGGGAACGGGTTGGGAGTGGGTTGGGAGGGGAGGGGTTGGGAGGGGTTGGGAACGAGTTGGGAGTGGTTGGGATTGGGTCGGGAGTGGGTTGGGAGTGGGTTGGGAACGGGTTGAGAGTGGCTGGGAGTGGGTCGGGAGTGGTTCGGAGTGGGTTGGGAACGGGTTGGGAGTGGGTTGGGAGTGGTCGGGAGTATTTGGGAGTGGGTTGGGAGTGGGTTGGGAACGGGTTGGGAGTGGGTTGGGAGTGGTTGGGAGTGGGTTGGGAGTGGTTTGGGAACGGGTCGGGAGTGTGTTGGGAGTGGTTGGTAGAAAGTTGGGAGGGGTTTGGGAGTGGGTTGAGAGTGGGTTGGGAGTGGTTGGGAGTGGGTTGGGAGTGGTGTGGAGTGGGATGGGAGTGTGTCGGGATTGGGGTGGGAGTGTGTCGGGAGTGGGTCGGGAGTGGTTGGGAGTGGGTTGGGAGTGGGTTGGGAGTGGTTGGAAGTCGGTTGGGAGTGGGTTGGGAGTGGTTGGGAGTGGGTTGGAGGTGGTTTTGGAGTGGGTTGGGATTGGTTGGGAGTGGGTTGGGAGTGGGATGGGAGTGTGTCGTGAGGGTTGGGAGTGGGTTGGGAGTGGGTTGGGAGTGGTTGGGAGTGGGTTGGAGGTGGTTTTGGAGTGGGTTGGAAGTGGTTGGGAGTGGGTTGCGAGTGGGATGGGAGTGTGTCGTGAGTGGTTTGGAGTGGGTTGGGAGTGGTTGGGAGTGGGTTGGGAGTGGGTTGGGAGTGGTTGGGAGTGGGTTAGGAGTGTGTTGGGAGTGGGTTGGGAGTGGTTGGGAGTGGTTTGGGAGTGGTTTGGGAGTAGTTTGGGAGTGGTTTGGGAGTGGTTTGGGAGTGGGTTGGGAGTGGTTGGGGATTGTGTTGGGAGTGGGTTGGGAGTGGGTTGGGAGTGGTTTGGAGTAGATGGGAGTGGGTTGGGAGAGGGTTGGAGTGGTTTGGTAATGGTTCGGAGTGGTTTGGTAGTGGTTGGGAGTAGTTGGGAGTGGGTTGGGAGTGGTTGGGATTGGGTTGGTAGTGGTTTGGGAGTGGTTGGGAGTGGATTGGGAGTGAGTTGGGAGGGGTTTGGGATTGGGTTGTGAGTTTTTTGGGAGTGGGTTGGGAGTGGGTTGGGATTGTGTTGGGAGTGGGTTGGGAGGGGTTGGGAGGGTTTGGGAACGAGTTGGGAGTGGTTGGGAGTGGGTCGGGAGTGGTTGGGAGTGGGTTGGGAACGGGTTGGGAGTGGGTTGGGAGTGGTCGGGAGTGGTTGGGAGTGGGTTTGGAGTGGGTTGGGAACGGGTTGGGAGTGGGTTGGGAGTGGTTGGGAGTGGGTTGGGAGTGTGTTGGGAGTGGTTGGTAGAAAGTTGGAAGGGGTTTGGGAGTGGGTTGGGAGTGGGTTGGGAGTGGTCGGGAGTGGGTTGGGAGTGGTTGGGAGTGGGATGGAAGTGTGTCGGGATTGGGGTGGGAGTGTGTCGGGAGTGGGTCGGGAGTGGTTGGGAGTGGGTTGGGAGTGGTTGGGAGTGGGTTGGGAGTCGGTTGGGAGTGGGTTGGGAGTGGTTGGGAGTGGGTTGGAGGTGGTTTTGGAGTGGGTTGGGATTGGTTGGGAGTGGGTTGGGAGTGGGATGGGAGTGTGTCGTGAGTGGTTGGGAGTGGGTTGGGAGTGGGTTGGGAGTGTGTTCGGAGTGGTTGGGAGTGGGTTAGGAGTGTGTTGGGAGTGTGTTGGGAGTGGTTGGGAGTGGGTTGGGAGTGGTTGGGTTGGGAACGGGTTGGGAATGGGATGGGAGTGTGTCGGGAGTGGTTGGGAGTGGGTTGGGATTGGTTGGGAGTGGGTTGGGAGTGGTTTGCGAGTGGGTTGGGAGTAGTTTGGGAGTGGTTTGGGAGTGGTTTGGGAGTGGTTGTGACTGGGTTGGGAGTGGTTGGGATTGTGTTGGGAGTGGGTTGGGAGTGGTTTGGAGTGGTTTGGGAGTGGCTGGGAGTGGGTATGGTAGCTGTTGGGAGTGGTTGGGAGTGAGTTGGGAATGGGTTGGGAGTGGTTTGGAGTGGTTTGGGAGTGGCTGGGAGTGGGTTGTGAGTGTGTCGGGAGTGGTTGGGAGTGGTTTGGGAGTGGTTGGGAGTGGGTTGGAATTGTGTTGGGAGTGGGTTGGGAGTGGTTTGGATTGGTTTGGGAGTGGTTTGGAGTGGGTTGGGAGTTGGTTCGCAGTGGGTTGGGACTGGTTTGGGAGTGGTTGGGAGTGAGTTGCGAGTGGGTTTGGAGTGGGTTGGGAGTTGTTTGGGAGTGGGTTGGGAGTGGTTTGGGAGTGGTTTGGGAGTGGTTGGGAGTGGGTTGGGAGTGGTTGGGATTGTGTTGGGAGTGGGTTGGGAGTGGGTTGGGAGTGGTTTGGTGGTTTGGGAGTGGTTAGGAGTGGTTGGGATTGTGTTGGGAGTGGGTTGGGAGTGGGTTTGGAGTGGTTTGGGGTGGTTTGGGAGTGGTTGGGAGTGGTTTGGGATTGGTTTGGTGTGTTTTGGTAGTGTTTTGGGAATGGATGGGAGTGGTTTGCTAGTGGTTTAGGAGTAGTTGGTATTGATATTAGGAGTAGTTGGGAGTGGTTTGGAGTGGTTTGGGAGTAGTTGGAAGTGGTTTGGGAGTGGTTGGGATTGGTTGGGAGTGGATGGGAGTGTTTTGGGATTGGTTTTGTGTGTTTTGGTAGTGTTTTGGGAATGGATGGGAGTGGGTTGGGAGTGTTTGGGAGTGGGTCGGTAGTGGTTGGGAGTGGGATGGGAGTGTGTCGGGAGTGGTTGGGAGTGAGTTGGGAGTGGGTTGTAAGTGGGTTGGGAGTGGTTTGGGAGTGTTTTGGGAGTGTTTGGGAGTGGGTTGGGAGTGGATGGGATTGTGTTGGGAGTGGGTTGGGAGTGGTTGGGAGTGGTGTCTAGTGATTTGGGAGTGGGTTGGGAGTGGTTGGGATTGGGTTGGGAGTGGGAGTGGGAGTGGGTTGTGAGTGGTTGGTAGTGGGTATAGTGTGGTTGGGAGTCGTTTGGGAGTGGTTTGGGAGTGGTTGGAAGTGGTTTGGGAGTGGTTGGGATTGGTTGGGAGTGGTTTGGGATTAGTTTTGAGTGGTTTGCAGAGGTTTATGAGTAGTTTGGAGTGGTTGGGAGTTGTTGGGAGTGGTTTGGGAGTGGTTTGGGAGTAGTTGGGAGTGGTTTGGGAGTGGTTTGGTGTGTTTTGGTAGTGTTTTGGGAATGGAGTGGAGTGGTTTGCTAGTGGTTTAGGAGTAGTTGGAATTGGTTTGGGAGTAGTTGGGAGTGGTTTGGAGTGGTTTGGGAGTAGTTGGGAGTGGTTTGGAGTGGTTTGGGATTAGTTTTGAGTGGTTTGCAGAGGTTTATGAGTAGTTTGGAGTGGTTGGGAGTTGTTGGGAGTGGTTTGGGAGTGGTTTGGGAGTAGTTGGGAGTGGTTTGGGAGTGTTTTGGGAGTGGATTTGGAGTGGATGGGAGTGGTTTGGGAGTGGTTGGGCCAGATCTGTGTGAGTCTTAAAGGATCAACAGTTCAGTGTTGCTTTTTCAATAGAGTTCAGCTTTTTGTAAAGCAGATCAATGTCTGTGTGAGTACAGTAGAACATATGACAGTTTGTAGAGCAGAATGACCAGTTCTGTGTCAGTGTGTGGCACATGATGTAGTTACTATATTTGTAGTGCAGATCTGTGTCAGGGTGTGGCACATGATGTAGTTACTATATTTGTAGTGCAGATCTGTGTCAGTGTGTTAGTCAGTGCACTCTGGCTTCGGAGAGCTGATGTATTCTGATGTGATGTGATCCAGGCAGATACTCCACCTCTCACAACTGCTACTGTAATGGTGGTGGGCTCATACACTCTAATACACTCTGACTGACTGACTGACTGACTGACTGACTGACTGACTGACTGATGACTGACTGATGAATGATGACTGACTGATAACTGACTGACTGATGTCTGACTGATAACTGACTGACTGACGTCTGACTGATGACTGACCGACTGATTGATAACTGACTGACTGATGCCTGACTGATGCCTGGCTGACTGACAACTGACTGACTGACTGAGGACTAATGCCTGATGACTGACTGATAACTGACTAACTGATAACTGACTGACTGATGACTGACTGATAACTTATGACTGACTGACTGAATGACTGACTGAATGATGTCTGACTGACTGATGACTGACTGATAACTGACTGACTGAGGACTAATGACTGAATGACTGACTGATCAAAGACTGACCGTTGACTGATAACTGACTGACTGATAACTGACTGACTGAGGACTAATGACTGACCGATGACTGACTGATAACTGACTGACTGAGGACTAATGAATGACCGATGACTGACTGATAACTGACTGACTGAGGACTAATGCCTGACCGATGACTGACTGATAACTGACTGACTGAGGACTAATGAATGACCGATGACTGACTGACTGACTGATAAGTAACTGACTGATAGATGACTGACTGACTGACTGTGACTGGCTGATGACTGACTGATGACTGACTGACGACTGACGACTGATGACTGACTGACTGCCTGACTGATAAGTAACTGACTGATAGATGACTGACTGACTGACTGACTGGCTGATGACTGACTGACGACTGACGACTGATGACTGACTGACTGAGTGACTGATAAGTAACTGACTGATAGATGACTGACTGACTGACTGACTGACTGACTGGCTGATGACTGACTGATGACTGATAAGTACCTGACTGACTGACTGACTGATAGATGACTGACTGACTGACTGACTGACTGACTGACTGACTGACTGATAGATGACTGACTGACTGATGACTGACTGACAACTGACTGATAACTGGCTGATAACTGACTGAGGACTAATGACTGACCGATGACTGACTAATAACTGACTGACTGAGGACTAGTGAATGACCGATGACTGACTGATAACTGACTGACTGACTGACTGACTGACGACTGATGACTGACTGACTGACTGACTGACGACTGACTGATGACTGACTGACTGACAACTGTCTGACTGATAACTAACTGATGACTGACTGACTGACTGACTGATGACTGAAAACTGATTGACTGATAACTGATGACTGACTGACTGACTGATGTCTGACTGCCTGAGAAGTGACTGACTCCTCAAGGGCACGCGGAGTACAAGCCACACACAGGGGATTATACTGGAGTGCAGGAAGCTGTAGTATGTGTGTGAGTGTGTGAGTGTGTGAGTGTGAGTGTGAGTGTGTGTGTGTGTGTGTGTGTGTGTGTGTGTGTGTGTGTGTGTGTGTGTGTGTGAGTGTGTGTGTGTGTGTGTGTGTGTGTCTGAAGGAGTTAGTGTCCTGACCGATGACTGACTGATAACTGACTGACTGAGGACTAATGAATGACCGATGGATGACTGACTGATAACTGACTGACTGAGGACTAATGCCTGACCGATGACTGACTGACTGACTGATAAGTAACTGACTGACTGACTGACTGTGACTGGCTGATGACTGACTGATGACTGACTGACGACTGACGACTGACGACTGATGACTGACTGACTGACTGACTGGCTGATGACTGACTGATGACTGACTGACGACTGACGACTGATGACTGACTGACTGACTGACTGATAAGTAACTGACTGATAGATGACTGACTGACTGACTGACTGACTGGCTGATGACTGACTGATGACTGATAAGTACCTGACTGACTGACTGACTGACTGACAGATAGATGACTGACTGACTGATGACTGACTGACAACTGACTGATAACTGGCTGATAACTGACTGATAACTGACTGACTGAGGACTAATGACTGACCGATGACTGACTAATAACTGACTGACTGAGGACTAATGAATGACCGATGACTGACTGATAACTGACTGACTGACTGACTGACGACTGACTGATGACTGACTGACTGACAACTGTCTGACTGATAACTAACTGATGACTGACTGACTGACTGACTGATGACTGAAAACTGATTGACTGATAACTGATGACTGACTGACTGACTGATGTCTGACTGCCTGAGAAGTGACTGACTCCTCAAGGGCACGCAGAGTACAAGCCACACACAGGGGATTATACTGGAGTGCAGGAAGCTGTAGTATGTGTGTGAGTGTGAGTGTGTGAGTGTGTGAGTGTGAGTGTGAGTGTGAGTGTGAGTGTGAGTGTGTGAGTGTGAGTGTGAATGTGAGTGTGAGTGTGTGTGTGTGTGTGTGTGTGTGTGTGTGTGTGTGTGTGTGTGTGTGTGTGTGTGTGTGTGCATGCATTTACAAGTTTAGGTTTATTGGAAAAATACACTGTTTGCGAGTCTTTCCAATAGCGCTTCATTTCAAGTAATATTGTTTATCTGTTATTTTCTACTTCAGCTGTCTATCGTCCTGTCTATCTTTGTTGTTACTACATCCACATGGGTTCACACACTAGGCGTTTGTGGTTTATAAGTGTGTAATATATAAAGTAATATTGCTCTCTCTTTCTACGTTGCAGTGCTGTGTCTGCTGAAGGAGGGAGCTGACCCCAACACTCCGATCTCCTCTGGTGGTTCTCTTCTACACCTGGTAAGAACACACACACATGGCCAACTCCAGACATAAGCAACAGAAGCGTCCTCAGTCGGTGTCTCAACTTACTATTGACAGTTAGAATAGTAGAATACAACAGATGCAATTTATAAATGTGGTTTTGCACCTGCAGTTTATCTCTTGTTATGTAACTCATTTGCTGATAATTAGCCATGTACATTTTTTGATCGTTAGTTAGTCTAGCCAACTATCTAACTTTTAAAAATCATGGCCAAAGACTACCCGGGCACGCAGGGCATAATCCCAGGGGTCCTGACCTCCAGGGTCCCCCATTGATTTTGTTAGCCACTCTCACTCAGATATCATATTAACTTGGCATACATCATAGCAAAATGTGTTGAATTGTAGGAAATAGCTTTGAAGGGGAATAATTAAGAATTCAAATAATGTGTCTTTGTTCCTAAATCCCTCTGTCTCATTGTTGGACTGTCTGTCAACGTGCGCACATCTCTCACTCAGGGACCTATCTCTCATTCTAGCTCTCGCTCTACCTCGCTCTCCCTGAGTGAGAGAGGTTTGCACGTTGACAGACAGTCCAACAACGAGTCAGAGATTAAATTTGATGTTATTCCCCTTTAAAACTGCAAAATGTTCTCTCCACCCCATGGCGAAATTGGTAGAATTGCAGACAATTTAAATTTTTCACTCCGGCATCAAAAGGGGGTACACTAAAATGTTTCGCTGTGAGGAGGAGGGCTCCCCAACCAAATCTCACTTAGGGCACCGAAAAGGCTAAAGACGGCCCTGCACACACACACACGCACACACGCACACACACACAGACACATCCACCTATTGTTTTTAACTATTTAGATTGTTCCCATACTGTACACATTAGGATAATAAAATATTCTAGCCACCATGGTGATATGAGTTTTGATTAAATGTACTGTATTATACATTTCATCCATGTATGCAAAGACATTTTGAATGTTCGCTGGACCGTAGAACATTTAACCATGCCTAGGCAGAAATTATACTATAATTGAAAAACAATCAACAATTTCATTTGGCTCACCATTATCCAACCACAACTCTCTCTCTCTTCCCTGCTGTCTTTTTCTTTCTCCCTTTCTATCTCTCTTCATCTGTCTCTCTCTCTCCCTCTATCCCATAGTGTGCTCGCCATGACAACGTGTTTGCTGCAGAGGTTTTGATTGAACGAGGGCTTAACGTCAACCTGCAGGATGAGGACCTCTGGACAGCCCTGCACGTGGCATGTGTGTGTGACCACGCCGACATGGTGCTGCTGCTATTGCTGGTGAGAAACACACACACACACACACACACACACACACACACACACACACACACACACACACACACACACACACACACACACACACCATAAAGTGTAGCATCACAACATCATAATAATATTTTCCTATGGGGTCTGTCCAGAGGGGTTTGGGTCAGGGCTGGTGTTCTGTAGTATTAGTCTATCAGAGGGGTTTGGGTCAGGTCTGGTGTTCTACAGTATTAGTCTATCAGAGGGATTTGGGTCAGGTCTGGTGTTCTGCAGTATTATTCTATCAGATTGGTTTGGGTCAGGTCTGGTGTTCTGTAGTATTAGTCTATCAGATTGGTTTAGGTCAGGTCTGGTGTTCTGTAGTATTAGGTCCAGTGTGAGACAGGAGCAGCTGTGGAGTAGGGGACAGGAGCAGCTGTGGAGTAGGGGACAGGAGCAGCTGTGGAGTAGGGGACAGTAGCAGCTGTGGAGTAGGGGACAGGAGCAGCTGTGGAGTAGGGACAGGAGCAGCTGTGGAGTTGGGGACAGGAGCAGCTGTGGAGTAGGGGACAGGAGCAGCTGTGGAGTTGGGGACAGGAGCAGCTGTGGAGTTGGGGACAGGAGCAGCTGTGGTGTAGGGGACAGGAGAAGCTGTGGAGTAGGGACAGGAGCAGCTGTGGAGTAGGGGACAGGAGCAGCTGTGGAGTAGGGACAGGAGCAGCTGTGGAGTTGGGGACAGGAGCAGCTGTGGAGTTGGGGACAGGAGCAGCTGTGGAGTAGGGGACAGGAGCAGCTGTGGAGTAGGGTACAGGAGCAGCTGTGGAGTAGGGACAGGAGCAGCTGTGGAGTAGGGGACAGGAGCAGCTGTGGAGTAGGGACAGGAGCAGCTGTGGAGTAGGGGACAGGAGCAGCTGTGGAGTAAGGGACAGGAGCAGCTGTGGAGTAGGGGACAGGAGCAGCTGTGGAGTAGGGGACAGAAGCATGCAAAAGTGGAGGGATGGAGGGTGGGCTATGTTTGGCTTGATGTTAGGTCCTATTCTGGTTCTGCTGATTGGATCCGGTGTGGTAGGGTGGCAACAGAACCTGTATGATGGGGTGTGCATGAGTGACACTCAGAGAGGATGTTGCAGCAGTTGAAGAGCTGCCGGAAAGAGAGAAAGAGAGAGAGTTTGTCTGTGTATTCATCCCCTCTGCATCTCTTCCTCTTTCTTTCAGAGCAGGGATT
Organism: Oncorhynchus clarkii lewisi; assembly: GCF_045791955.1. Lineage (NCBI taxonomy): Eukaryota > Metazoa > Chordata > Actinopteri > Salmoniformes > Salmonidae > Oncorhynchus > Oncorhynchus clarkii. The sequence goes on from NC_092149.1 coordinate 74,217,636, forward strand.
GATTTACTGAAAGCAGCGCTGCATGTAGGCAGCCCAGTCAGTGGGCCTGTGTGTTATATAGTTAGGCCAAACACTACTCCTGCCAAGGAGACCCCTGAAAATAGATACAGTATGCAGCACTCTGCAGGAGGAGAGAGAGAGAAGGGCGGGGAAGAGGGAGAATGAGGAAGGGTTTATTTTACCTCTCCACAGGAGGCAGTGACTAAATTTATTCCGTTCACTTTCAACTGAGACCCACTTTCTAGTTAATGAGGTCACATCTACAGTACCTGTCAGAGGAGGGAGGGAGGGGAGAGAGAGACACAGAGGGAGGGAGAGAGACACGGAGAGAGAGATGGTGGTTTAATAATGGTGAGCCAATTCAAAAAGAGAGCGAGAGACAGGCGGGTGTGGGACAGATAGAGTTCAAGTTTAAACATGTTTTTAATGATTACACGCCTCTTCAACTTCCCTCTGGTGAATTGTGAGGGAAGACTTATTCCATTTAAAAAAGTGTGTTTCTACTCATTTGTGTGTGCGACTGTGCGTGAGTAAATGTGTGTATATTTTGCGTGTGTGTGTGTATGTACGTGTGTGTTCCTCAGAGTAAGATAACGTAAAGGCTGAGTAAAAATAGCAACCTTCTTAAAGATGCATTTCCTTTCTGTTCCTTTCCTTCATTCTTCTCCAGCACAGAGTCTGTCAATGCAGTCTGCTGTGATTTACATTTAGCACACGGTGTTATCCAGACTGATTTAAAAGTGCAGTTAGGGTTAAGTGCCTTGCTCAAGGGCACATAGACAGATTTTTCACCTAGTCGGCCCAGGGTTTTGAACCAACCTATCAGTTACTGGCCCAACTCTCTTAACCCCAGGCTACCTGCCGCCCCGTGATCAGAAACAAGACTCCTATCAGGGAATTAACTGGGAGAATTCGTTGGCAATTCCTATTTAACTGCTAATAAACATACGCTGAGTGTACAAAACATTGACAACACCTTCCTAATATTGAGTTGCAACTTTTGCCCTTAGAACTGCCTCAAATCTACAGGGATCCTGGCCCATGTTGACTCCAATGCTTCCCACAGTTGTCAAGTTGGCTGGATGTCCTTTGGGTGGTGGACCATTCTTGATACACACAGGAAATTGAAAAACCCAGCAGCGTTGCAGTTCTTGACACAAACCGCTTCGCCTGGCCGGGCACATACTACCATGCCCTTTTTAAAGGCACTGAAATCTTTTTTCTTGTCTATTCACCCTCTGAATGGCACAGATACACAATCCCTGTGAATTATAATGCACTATAACATTGTTATAGAATAGATGCACTTGAAATACATTGTTTATACTAGGAAGTGTTACCTGGAATTTCTCAAAGAATGTGCTGGTTCTACAGCGGGGGAATATAGCATTTTCAGAGTGATTTCCTATAACAGAATGTTAGACAAGCTTGTCTTTGTCATTTTCAGAGTGATTTACTATAACAGAATGTTAGACAGGCTTGTCTTTGTCATTTTCAGAGTGATTTACTATAACAGACTGTTAGACAGGCTTGTCTTTGTCATTTTCAGAGTGATTTACTATAACAGAATGTTAGACAGGCTTGTCTTTGATTGTCATTCCCTTCGTCTCATCCTCCATTCATTCCTCTCCTCCTCCTCTCCATCGCTGTCCTTGGGTTTCTATCTCTCCCTTTTTAATGGAGGACAGCGTTTTTGCTGACGGAAATTGTACAGTGGCTATCAGGGATCCTTGGTATGTCCCTACCAGTGGCAGTTTTAATATTAGGAAGGATGAGTTCTTTTTTTGATGTGCATGGCAGCATATTGGATTACAGCATATTGGATTACTTTCATTCATATTCTATTCACCCAGCTCAATGTAACATTGAAAGGTTTAGGCCACTGATACTCTAATTTGCCCCATGGCCATCATAGGTCCCTACTCCATTGAAGCATGTTTTTTTAAAGGCCAAATCACCTTTTAAGTAACATCAAACCAAATATGGAGTTGATTTCAGATGATTTGGACGTTATATTTTTGAACATGCTCACATGTTAGCGGTTGCTATAGTGTGCTGAAGTTTGTAATGGCTGTTTCATGAAAAATGACAGCTTCTCCTGGCCAATAGACTACTTTCAGTGTGAGGAACCATCTAACATTGTAAATAGTTAACTACTCATTTAAGGTAAGGGTTAAGATTAGGGTAGGGTTTAGTGTTGGGACATCCCAGCACTTACCGTGGCTGTATGACCTGGGATGTTCCTGCAACACTAACTCAAAAAAGTTCTGGGACACTGTAAAGTCCATGGAGAATAAGAACACCTCCTCCCAGCTGCCCACTGCACTGAAGATAGGAAACACTGTCACCACTGATAAATCCACTATAATTGAGAATTTCAATAAGCATTTTTCTATAGCTGGCCATGCTTTCCATCTGGCTACCCCTACCCCGGTTAACAGCACTGCACCCCCCACAACAACTCGCCCAAGCCTTCCCCATTTCTCCTTCTCCCAAATCTGCTCAGCTGATGTTCTGAATGAGCTGCAAAATCTGGACCCCTACAAATCAGCCGGGCTAGACAATCTGGACCCTTTTTTTCTAAAATTATCTGCCGAAATTGTTGCCACCCCTATTACTAGCCTGTTCAACCTCTCTTTCGTGTCGTCTGAGATTCCCAAAGATTGGAAAGCAGCTGCGGTCATCCCCCTCTTCAAAGGGGGTGACACTCTTGACCCAAACTGCTACAGACCTATATCTATCCTACCATGCCTTTCTAAGGTCTTCGAAAGCCAAGTCAACAAACAGATTACCGACCATTTCGAATCTCACCATACCTTCTCTGCTATGCAATCTGGTTTCAGAGCTGGTCATGGGTGCACCTCAGCCACGCTCAAGGTCCTAAATGATATCTTAACCGCCATCGATAAGAAACATTACTGTGCAGCCGTATTCATTGATCTGGCCAAGGCTTTCGACTCTGTCAATCACCACATCCTCATCGGCAGACTCGACAGCCTTGGTTTCTCAAATGATTGCCTCGCCTGGTTCACCAACTACTTCTCTGATAGAGTTCAGTGTGTCAAATCGGAGGGTCTGCTGTCCGGACCTCTGGCAGTCTCTATGGGGGTGCCACAGGGTTCAATTCTTGGACCGACTCTCTTCTCTGTATACATCAATGAGGTCGCTCTTGCTGCTGGTGAGTCTCTGATCCACCTCTATGCAGACGATACCATTCTGTATACTTCTGGCCCTTCTTTGGACACTGTGTTAACAACCCTCCAGGCAAGCTTCAATGCCATACAACTCTCCTTCCGTGGCCTCCAATTGCTCTTAAATACAAGTAAAACTAAATGCATGCTCTTCAACCGATCGCTACCTGTACCTACCCGCCTGTCCAACATTACTACTCTGGACGGCTCTGACTTAGAATACGTGGACAACTACAAATTCTTAGGTGTCTGGTTAGACTGTAAACTCTCCTTCCAGACCCATATCAAACATCTCCAATCCAAAGTTAAATCTAGAATTGGCTTCCTATTTCGCAACAAAGCATCCTTCACTCATGCTGCCAAACATACCCTTGTAAAACTGACCATCCTACCAATCCTCGACTTTGGCGATGTCATTTACAAAATAGCCTCCAATACCCTACTCAACAAATTGGATGCAGTCTATCACAGTGCAATCCGTTTTGTCACCAAAGCCCCATATACTACCCACCATTGCGACCTGTACGCTCTCGTTGGCTGGCCCTCGCTTCATACTCGTCGCCAAACCCACTGGCTCCATGTCATCTACAAGACCCTGCTAGGTAAAGTCCCACCTTATCTCAGCTCGCTGGTCACCATTGCATCTCCCACCTGTAGCACACGCTCCAGCAGGTATATCTCTCTAGTCACCCCCAAAACCAATTCTTTCTTTGGCCGCCTCTCCTTCCAGTTCTCTGCTGCCAATGACTGGAACAAACTACAAAAATCTCTGAAACTGGAAACACTTATCTCCCTCACTAGCTTTAAGCACCAACTGTCAGAGCAGCTCACAGATAACTGCACCTGTACATAGCCCACCTATAATTTAGCCCAAACAACTACCTCTTTCCCTACTGTATTTAATGTATTTATTTATTTTGCTCCTTTGCACCCCATTATTTTTATTTCTACTTTGCACTTTCTCCCATTGCAAATATCCCATTCCAGTGTTTTACTTGCTATATTGTATTTACTTTGCCACCATGGCCTTTTTTTTGCCTTTACCTCCCTTATCTCACCTCATTTGCTCACATCGTATATAGACTTGTTTATACTGTATTATTGACTGTATGTTTGTTTTACTCCATGTGTAACTCTGTGTTTTTGTATGTGTCGAACTGCTTTGCTTTATCTTGGCCAGGTCGCAATTGTAAATGAGAACTTGTTCCCAACTTGCCTACCTGGTTAAATAAAGGTGAAATAAATAAAAAATAAAAAAAAATGTAGGGGGCTTGGTATTTGGGGAGGAGGAGGGGGATAGCATTATTGTCTTGCCCCCTCTCTATGTTTGATGGCGCTAATGCTAATTATCTTATCTCCATATTGAAAACAGCTTCCCAATTTCCCACGCACTCCCAATACCCTCCATTACATTCCCAACCCCGTTCCCAATCCCATTCCAAACCCCCATTCCCAGCTCCGGGTACTGCTCTGTCTGCAAACATCTTTCTGCCATGATTTATCCTCTCTGTGTGACTGGTGAAGCCTCAGCCAGAGGAGAGGAGGGGAGTTTAGTCATTGGTTATAAAACTATGATAGGAGCCAATAGACAACAGTAGAGTAGTGTTGCTGCATGCTAAACCTATCTGCCTCATATTAAATGTATGAGTCGGTTTAAATTCATTATTATGAGGGAGTTATAGTGAGTTATTTCCTTCAATGTATTGGTCATTAATTTACAGCTCTTTCATGTTGATTCCCCATGAGAATAATGATCCTCTATGATCAAATAGACCTTAACCACAGCGGCAACTATGAAGAAACGACATGATTGCTACTCTAGATGTAGGCCTAGTCTGTTGAAGCCATCTCTGTCTATGGCGTCACTATAGTTCCCTATTCAGAGCCTGGAATCCATCGTGGCATCGCTGGTCTGTTATCATGTCTGATTTAATTTCACTGTGTCAATTAGTTTCTCCTGATTTGCATGGCTAACAAGGCCCATGCAGGCAGCAATGAGATAAGCGATTGCCGATTAGTGGCTAATTGGCAGGTTGTCCTCATTCTGTTGTAATGTCTCCCAGCAGAAATGGTGAGTTCTATTCCCTAGGCACCAAACGGAAAAACACGGGACGAAACTAGGAGATACTAATTGAACATGTCCAATAAGAAATGCTTGTTTTAGTTTTCCATTGCACAACGTTTTGAATTGTTTCAGTTGCATGCCCTAACGATCCCTACCATGATCTCAGTTTTCTCTCTTATGGTTTGCATTCTGAAAAGTTGTAAGGCGGGGCCTGTCTCTGTCTCGTCTGTCTGGAGTGCTCCTCTGATGTGTCACGCTGAGTTGTTATCCGACCTCACTAACACACTTGTTCTGAAAGTTTGTAGTGAACCTTGAAGTTTGTGCTTACTGTTGAGCTGGGTTTTGATAGCACGGCTTACAGAAGTCATCTTAATATTACTGGCTTCCTTAACTCCTCATGGCTTAAGATGAGAGATTGTGAATAATTGGTTCTATCGTTCTATTAATTGGTTATATTGTTCTATGAATTGGTTCTATTGTTTTATGAATTGGTTCTATTGTTCTATTAATTTGTTCTATTGTTATGAAACTTCCTTTTAGACTGACCCACTTTTGGCAATCCAATAATTTTGTCTTTAAATACCTAACGACATGACCCTTGTCTGAACTCTGGTAAAATAGTGTAACCTACCGTATTTTCTTCTGTCTTGGATTTGACTTCTTCCCTAAATCTGAAAACGGTGATATAATTTGGCTTTGCGTAAGCGAGCGGTAGTTCATATAGGTGGTGATGGTGGCTCACTCCTGGAGTGTATAGGTAGTCCATTCTAATCTCATTCATTTAGGGACATTTAAGTGTTTTAGTTCCTCTTCAGGGAGTCTCTAAAGCCATCCCAGGGATGTCACTAGTTACCACAACCACAAAGTAAACCTAACCCTATCCTTAACCTTCACCTTAACCACACTTCAACTGTAATCCCTAACCAAAAAGCTAAATCATTTTTACAATATAGCCAATTTTAACTTTGTGGCTGTGCGATCTAGTGGAAACCCCATCCCAGGGGACAATCCCACCAAGTCCTCTTTTTTGTTGTTGGTATGGATCCTAATGCGGTTGCTGTAGTAACACCAATTATGACACGGGCGTGTTGGGGCGTTGACCGATTCCTGTCGCCAGGTCAACGAACACTGATCCATCATAAGGCTGTGGTGAGTGCGGAGCGTGTCAAGGTCAGAGGTCAGCTTGTTAACCCCTTGCTGCACGCTTGGCACCCAGGAGACAATAGGATGCTGTTTGTTTCTACGTGTCAGCAGTTACTATCTGCAGTCAGATAGAGCATCATCTATCTGTATTGATGGGATGGCAGACACCAAAGGCACCCTGTACTGCGATATAGTAGTCATATCATGTCAAATCATTTACTTTAATACATTGTACCTAACATGGTTGCTATTACAAACAAGGATTACATCAGGGTTAAGTTGAGATGGTCAAACTCACACTACTCTTTGTATTATTTTATACTGCCACATTCCACTGGCGGCTGGTGCTTTATTTTCACATCTGTAGATGGTGTAGTTGTCTATAACTGCATGATTGACTGCCAAGTTTGACATGATAGATATCAGCTAGGTAAAGAATATGATGAATAACACACGCATTCATCATTAACCATACTGTAACCCGGGCAGCAGGTAGCCTAGTGGTTAGAGCATTAAAGCGATGGGCCTTTAACCGAAAGGTTGCTAGATCGAATCCCCGAGCTGACAAGGTAAAAATCTGTTCTGCCCCTGAACAAGGCACTTAACCAGCTGTTTCTAGGCCATCATTGTAAATAAGAATGTGTTCTTAACTGACTTACCTAGTTAAATAAAGGTAAAATAAAAAAAAACAGAGGCCCCGGTTGATATCCTCAGTCGGTAGAGTAGTCAATACCCTGCAAACCAAGAACATTCACAGAACATTAGCTAAGATTCCCATTAAGTTCTAGATAGATAGATATAACTTGGTGGTGCAGAGGGTTAAGGTTCTGGCTGCAGAGCCGATGATTGCAGGTTCAAGACAACATATTCTTTAACCATGTTTCTTTCGAACAAAACTATGAAATTGAAATAAAGTGGTTCTGTCTCCTACTGGTCATTACCACGCCTTCTAACAGAGGTGTCAGGACGATTGTACCTATATTTAAACACACCTCTTCCAGAGACCATCACCAATTGGTAACGCTCTTTTTCACAAGGTAAAATGTATATAGCGAGAACATCAATGTGCTATGAACGTCGTAAAAACGGATTTATTTGGAATTTGTGGAACATTGTTCAACATTACAGGAATGACCTGTGCAACCTAACATAAAACATTGAATGTCATCACAACTGACCATATTTTTTGTTTTGGAAACCTAACTCTTGTAAGGTATCCACACTGTTCCTGCAACCTAATTAAATGTTCTGGAAACCTTTAAAGAACTCAGAAAGGTTGTTCTCTCAACATTCTTGCAACATCAAAGGAAAGTTTTGTGCCCCCTGATTCAAACATGATCTGAATGTCAGCACAACTGGACAGTTGTATCTCTTGTCATATCCCCACAACGTTCCCACAACCCAATGAAACATTCTGGGAACCTTTAAAGAACAGAAAAAAATATTCTGGGAACATTATTGTAACATTGGGTGAATGTTTTTTACACCCTAAAAGAAGCATTGCAGAACGATCCACACAACTGGACAGTTTTTGTTTTTTGGGAACATATATTTTGTGATATCACCACGATGTTCCCATCAGACTGTTGCCACAACCCAAAGGAACATTATGGGAACCTTTAAAGAAAAATACCAAATGTGTTCTGGGAATGTTTTTGTAACATTGAGTGAATGTTTTTTGCACACTAAAAGAAACATTGCAGAATGATCCACACAACTGGACAGTTTTAGTTTTTTGGGAACATATATTTTGTGATACACTTCCCACAATCTAATAAAATATTCTGGGAACCTTTAAAGAACCTTTTAAATGTGTTTTAGGAACGTTCTTACAACATTCTATAATCATCCTCACATCTGGACAGTTTTTGTGTTATGAGAACATTTGCGGCGACCGAACGAATGTTCTGGGAACTTTCACATAACTAATTTTTGTTTGCTGGGTACCATACTGTAGTAGTCTTGCTGGAGTCACAGCAGGAGCTGAGAATGACAGGTCAGGAACACCACCTCTCTCCTATTTACTCTACATGCATGCATGCACACACACACACACACACACACACACACACAGACACACACACACACACACACACACACACACACACAGTCCCTCGCCACGACCTGCAGAAAGGCTGTATGAATGGCACATTTGGGCTCCTTCTCTCTTTCTTCATCTCTCTTGCTTTCTTCTCTCTCTCTCTCTCTCTCTCTCTCTCTCTCTCTCTCTCTCTCTCTCTCTATGTCTCTCTCTCTCTCTCATTCTCTCTTTCTTCATCTCTCTTGCTTTCTCTCTCTCTCTCTCTCTCTCTCTCTCTCTCTCTCTCTCTCTCTCTCTCTTTCTCTCTTTATTCATCTCTCTTGCTTACTCTCTCTCTGCTCTCCGTCTCAAAGCAATAAGCTCTTCCTCATGAATATACACAAAGCACCAGCTGATGTTGAATGTTAATTGTAACATTCATTAACCCCTAACTAACCCTGCTAATGAGTGACAACAGCTCCTGCTAGCCCAGACCATAGAAATGGGTAGGCACTTTACCCTAAGAAACAAAGGGGAAAATTCCAAATGCAGACCTCTATATTTAATATTGGTACATAACAAATCGTTCAGATTAACTTCATTAATTGTGTTTTTATTTGCTTGCCATTGACAGGTAGATTAATTCTAATCAAATTGTATTTGTCACATGCACCGAATACAACAAGTGTAGTAGACCTTACAGTGAAATGCAAATAGTCCGGGTAGCCATTTGATTAGCTGTTCTGGAGTCTTATGTCTTGGTGGTAGAAGCTGTTAAGAAGCATTTTGGACCTAGACTTTGTTTCAGTTGCAAGAGGCAGGTGTTTAGTCCCAGGGTCCTTGGGTTAAATGCGGAAGACACATTTCAGTTGAAGGCATTCAGTTGTACAATTAAGGGCACTATGGTGTTGAACGCTGAGCTGTAGTCAGTGAATAGCATTCTCATGTAGGTGTTCCTTTTGGCCCAGGTGAGAAAGGGCGTGGAGTGCAATAGAGACTGTTCCATCTGTGGATCTGTTGGGGAGGTATTCAAATTATAGTCAGTCTAGGGTTTCTGGGATAATGGTATTAATGTGAGCCATGAACAGCCTTTCAAAGCACTTCATGGCTACGGATGTGAATGCTATGGGTCGGTAGTCATTTAGACAGGTTATCTTAGTGTTCTTGGGCACAGGGACTATGGTGGTCTGCTTGAAACATGTTGGTATTACAGACTCGGACAGGGAGAGGATGAAAATGTAATTGAAGACACTTGCCAGTTGTCAGCGCATGCTTGGAGTACACATCCTGGTAATCCGTCTGGCCCTGCGGCCTTGTGAATGTTGACCTGTTAAAAGGTCTTACTCACATCGGCTATGGAGAGTGTGATCACACAGTCGTCCGGAACAGATGATGCTCTCATACATGCTTCTGTGTTGCTTGCCTCAAAGCGAACATCGAAGTTATTTAGCTCGTCTGGTAGGATTGTGCCACTGGGCAGCTCACGACTGTGCTTCCCTTTGTAGTCCGTAATAGTTTGCAAGCCCTGCCACGTCCAACAAGCATTGGAGTTGGTGTAGTAGGATTCAATCTTAGTCCTGTATTGACGCTTTGCCTGGTTGATCCATTAGATGCATTAGCTCTGATGTTTCCCTAATGTTTAGAGATTTGTTTTGATGAATTGCAGGATGTTTAAGTTCCAGGTGCTTGTGGTTTGCATTTAACAGTACAGGGCGCTGAGATATAAGTGTTTAGACTGCAGATTTGGAGGTTTTTGGTTCAGCATTTGCAAGTCACTCTGTAGCCTATGTCCATCATCTAGATATTCCTCTTTCTCCATTCTCTATATTAGGTAAAACGGTCTCCAACCCCCTCTACACACACACTCCACTTCTCTCTGTCTGCCTGAGGACTAGCCCATTCATCTCGTGTTCTGTCCTAACATGGTCGTTAGAATTCTATTAGCGGTAAATATTCAATAAGGAGCCTCACTTAAAGACCCCTGTCCCTCTTATCTGCCCCAGCCCAGCCACAATCGTTACACTGCAACATATTTTATTGTTTAGGCAAACAGCAATGTACGGGGAAGGGCTGACAATGGCGACTTGAAAGGAAATGTGTTAGCTTAAAGTGGAACTGACAGTGCTTTAACTCCTTAGCAAATAAGAAACAAACAGACAATCATAATATCAGTAAAAAAAATATCAAATTCCCAGTTTATGCTACAAAACCAACTTTATAAGAGATTTTAAAAACATGTTCTAACAAGTCCATGACGTACAGGCGTTATTGGCAGACTAGAATGATGCAGTCCAAGCAATGATTAGCTAATATAATTCACCAATACATTTCTTGGTAGTCCAAAAAATATTGCTATCAGGATGTAAATCACAGACTGGTACATTGTTTGCTGCCTCCTTTGCATTGACAGGCAAGCTGCAGAAGTACGAGCAGGCTACTATTCCCCATCGTTTATCAGTGCAATTTTGACGGCCAACTAGCTAAACAAGTTTGAGTGTGTTTATCTAATGTTTAGCTCATCTCGCTCTGGCTAGCATTAGTTGTTGATCTTGTTGTTTTTGATGTGCATAACTGAGGGGGAGAGAGCCTACCTTTTCATGGTTGTTTGATTAATAGGACTGTAAAGTTCCCAAATGTAAGAGGTCTCCCGTGGTATTTACATATTTTCAGAAATCCATTCAGGTGTATGAGCAAGATGTTTTGTTAGGTTTTATTTACAGCAGTGTATTTTAGTTGTCCAAACACACAGCCGCTTTCTCACTCTATATTGCTAAAGAATTTTCACAAATGCCCTACTATGCATCATTCCCAAACATTTTAAGAATTTATAAAAACGTGAAAATGACCAAATCTAAGTGTTTCCTTGTCAGCAAATGTAAAAAAAATAAAAAATAATAAAAAGTGTCATATTCTTCCAGGGACTGTACATAAACAGATTTTAATCAGATTTCATGTTGCTAAAACGCTGTTAGTTCCACTTTAAGTAAGTTAAGTAAGTTATAGTGAGGGAAAAGGGGATATTGACAGAGATAAAGAGACAGAGGGAAAGAGAGAGAGAAAGAGAGAGATGGCCTGTGACAGAGAACAACCCATTAGACAGGTGGCCACCCCCCACAGAGAAGCCAGCAGAACAGCCCACCTCAGCTCCCGATAAAAGTCTCGACACCACAACAGAACGGACCACACCAGATCCTGACCATAGCGTTGACATCACAGCAGGACAGACAAATGAAGAACCCCAAGCCCAGGGGATCCCTCTGAGCACCCCCCCCCCCTATCAGCCACCCTGATAGCCCTCCTGACAACCGACCCACACCCATTGAGGACATACACAAGACACAGATTGTACTTTTTCCCAAACACAGAGTGTCATAAATCTGGTGTCCAAACACTCAGCGCACCCTAGACCTTCTGTCTGAGGACCAACTAGGGTCACCCAGCCACATAATAATACACACAGCCACAAGGAGCACAGCAGGAAAGCGTGGACACATCACCCAAGGGAGTGATTGAAAAAGCCTCTTCTACTTTACCCAACGCGCAAGTGGTTTCCACCCTGCTAACACGAAAAGACTTCCACCCTGCTACCATACAGCAGGTAAGCACAAGTATTTCCCATGATTGTGTCTCAAAACCAAATGTTTACCTGGCCCACCATTTCACCCTGGACTTGAACAGCCTTTACGGCCAAGTCTACCTATACAAGGCAGCAGTGTCCACCTTCGTCCGGAACCTAAAGGACATCGCCCTCAAACGCAGTCCCAACACTTCAAACAGGAGCAACAGATCAATAAACCCCGCCCATACTAGCAAGACACTCTCCCCCTGGACCTACACATAGAGGACCCATGCCGAGAAGACCCACCTCAAGACCACAGCACCACCAGCCAACTTGGGAAAATCCTCTGCATTATCATTAACAGCAGACTTGTACATTTCCTCAGTGAAAACAATGTACTGAGCAAATGTCATTACTGTACGACAGACCACGTATTTACCCTGCACACCCTAATTGACAAACTAATCGAAACAAACGCAAAGTCTTCTCATGCTTTGTTGATTAAAAAAAGCCTTTGACTCAATTTGGCATGAGGGTCTGCTATACAAATTGATGGAAATAAAATAAAAACATATAACATTATAAAATCCATGGACACAAGCAACAACTGTGCAGTTAAAAACACACACATTTCTTCCCACAGGGCCATGGGGTGAGACAGGGATGCAGCTTAAGCCCCACCTTCTTCAACATATATATAAAAAAATTGGTGAGGTCACTAGAACAGTCTGCAGCACATGGCCTCAACCTACTAGAATCTGAAATCAAATGTCTTCTGTTTACTGATCTGGTGCTTCTGTCACCAACCAAGTAGTCCCTACAGCAGCACCTAGATGTTCTGCACAGATTCTGTCAGACCTGGGTCATGACTGTAAATCTCAGTATGACAAAAATAATGATGTTCCAAAAAAGGTCCAGTCGCCAGGATCACAAATTCAAATTTAATCTAGACACGATGCCCTAGAGCACACAAAAAACTATACATACCTTGGCTTAAACATCAGCACCACAGCGACAAGGCAAGAGCCTTCATTGCCATCAAAAGGAACAAAAAATTCGACATACCAATTAGGATCTGGCAAAAAATAAATAAAAAACGGTTATAGAACCCATTGTCATGTATGGTTGTGAGGTCTGGGGTCTGCTCACCAACCAGAAATTCACAAAATGGGACAAAAAACAAATTGAGACTCTGCATGCAGAATTCTGCAAAAATATCCTCCATGTTTAACGTAAAACACCAAATAATGCATGCAGAGCAGAGTTAGGCCAATACCCACTAATTATCAAAATCCAGAAAAGAGCCGTTAAATTCTACAACCACCTAAAAGGAAGCGATTCCCAAACCTTCCTTAACAAAGCCATCACCTACAGAGAGATGAACATGGAGAAGAGCAAGCTGGTCCTGGGGCTCTGTTCACAAACACAAACAGACCCCACAGAGCCCCAGGACAGCAACACAATTAGACCCAATCAAATCATGAGAAAACAAAAAGATAATTACTTGACACATTGGAAGTAATTAATTCCAAAAGAGAGCAAACTAGAATTCTATTTGGCCCTAAACAGAGAGTACACAGTGGCAGAATACCTGACCACTGTGACTGATCCAAGTCAAGGAAAGTTTTGACTATGTACAGACTCATTGAGCATAGCCTTGCCATTGAGAAAGGCCGCCGTAGGCAGACATGGCTCTCAAGAGAAGACAGGCTGTATGCACGCTGTCCATAAAATGTGGTGGAAACTGAGCTGCACTTCCTAACCTCCTGCCAAATGTTTGACCATGTTAGAGACACATTTCCCTCAGATTACACAGATCCACAAAGAATTCGAAAACAAACCCAATTTTGATAAACTCTCATATCTACTGGGTGAAATACCACAGTGTGCAATCACAGCAGCAAGATGTGTTACCTGTTGCCACAAGAAAAGGGCAACCAGTGAAAAACAAACACTATTGTAAATACAACCCATATTTATGTTTATTTATTTTCAATGTTGTACTTTAACTATTTGCACATCGTTACAACAGTGCATATATACATAATATGACATTTGAAATGCCTTTATTATTTTGGAACTTTTGTGAGTGTAATGTTTACTGTTCATTTTATTGTTTATTTCACTAATCGTTTATTGTCTATTTCACTTGCTTTGGCTACGTTTACATATGTTTCCCATGCCAATAAAGCCTTTGAATAAAAACCTTGAATTGAGAGAATAGTAAAAGGTTGTGCACACATCCCTGCCCTGGGGCCCCCACAGTCCCATATTTAATGAGTTAATTAATTACCTCCATTAAGTGTTTATGTCCTTGTGGTTCTCCTCAGGTACACACTGCTGGGAGGGCCTGATAATTGGGCGTACATTATCATCGATCCCCCTCTTATAAATGACCTGAGAAACTACTCAACTTATTTGTGTCTCTCTTCTGCTTTCTCTCCCTCCTCGTTCTATGGTGGGTTCCGAACGTTCCGGGTGTTTTGGAAGGCTGGGGTGAATGTTCTACTGCAGGATGTGAATGGGAACATTCCACTGGACTACACCACCGAGGGAACTGAGACCAGCTACATCATCCGAAAACACCTGGAGGAAAACGGTAGCACAACACTCCTCACAGGATTTACTATTGTGTTGCGTGTGTAGTGTTATGTTGTTGTGTTTTGTTGTTGTGTTGTGTGGTGTTCTGTTATGTATTGTTGTCTCGTGTAGTGTTGTGTAGTGTTCTGTTGTGTAGTGTTGGGTAGTGTAGTGTTGAGTTGTGTTGTGTAGTGTTCTGTTATGTATTGTTGTCTCGTGTAGTGTTGTGTAGTGTTCTGTTGTGTAGTGTTGTGTAGTGCTCTGTTATGTATTGTTTGGTTGTTGTGGTGGTAGCCCTATTGTTTATTTTGCATAAATGTTCATATAAATCAAATCAAATGTTATTGGTCACATACATATGCGGGTGTAGCGAAATGCTTGTCTTCCTAGCTCCAACAGTGCAGTAGTATCTAACAATTCACAACAATACACACACATCTAAAGGTAAAATAATAGAATTAAGAAATACATAAATATTAGGACGAGCATTTTCGGAGTGGTATTAACTAAAATGCAGTAGAATACAGTATGTACAGTCGTGTCCAAAAGTTTTGAGGATGACAAAAATATAAATTTTCACAAAGTCTGCTGCCTCAATTTGAATGATGGCAATTTGCATATACTCCAAAATGTTATGAAGAGTTATCAGATGAATTGCAATTATTTGAAAAGTCCCTCTTTGCCATGCAAATGAACTGAATCCCCAAAAAATATTTCCACTGCATTTCAGCCCTGACACAAAAGGACCAGCTGACATCATGTCAGTGACTCTCTCATTAACACAGGTGTGAGTGTTGACCAGGGCAAGGATGGAGATCACTCTGTCATGCTGATTGAGTTCGAATAACAGACTGGAAGCTTCAAAAGGAGGGTGGTTCTTTGAATCATTGTTCTTCCTCTGTCAACCATGGTTACCTGCAAGGAAACACTTGCCGTCATCATTGCTTTGCACAAAAAGGGCTTCACAGGCAAGGATATCGCTGCCAGTAAGATTGCACCTAAATCAATAATTTATTGGATCAAGAACTTCAAGTAGAGTGGTTCAATAGTTGTGAAAAAGGCTTCAGGGCGCCCAAGAAAGTCCAGCAAGCGCCAGGACCGTGTCCTAAAGTTGATTCAGCTGCGGGATCGGGGCACCACCAGTACAGAGCTTGCTCAGGAATGGCAGCAGGCAGGTGTGAGTGCTTCTGCACGCACAGTGAGGTGAAGCTTTTTGGAGGATGGCCTGGTTTCAAGAAGGGCAGCAAAGAAGCCACTTCTCTCCAAGAAAAACATCAGGGACAGACTGATATTCTGCAAAAGGTAGAGGGATGGGACTGCTGTGGACTGGGGTAAAGTCATTTTCTCTGATGAATCCCCTTTCCGATTGTTTGGGGCATCCGAAAAAATGCTTGTCCAGAGAAGACAAGGTGAGCGTTACCATCAGTCCTGTGTCATGCCAACAGTAAAGCATCTTGAGACCATTCATGTGTGGGATTGCTTCTGAGCCAAGGGAGTGGTCTCACTCACAATTTTGCCTAAGAACACAGCCATGAATAAAGAATGGTACCAACACATCCTCCAAGAGCAACTTCTCCCAACCATCCAGGAACAGTTTGGTGACAAACAATGCCTTTTCCTGTATGATGGAGCACCTTTCCATAACTAAGTGGCTCGGGGATCAAAACATCGATATTTTGGTTCCATGGCCAGGAAATTTCCTATTAAAAATTTAAAACAGAAATGTTACATTTACATAAGTATTCAGAACGTTTACTCAATACTTTGTTGACACACCTTTGGCAGCGATTACAACCTTGAGTCTTCTTGGGTATGACGCTAAAAACTTGGCCCACCTATATTTGGGGAGTTTCTCCCATTCCTCTCTTCAGACCCTCTCAAATTCTGTCAGGTTGTATGGGGAGCATTGCTGCACAGCTATTTTCAGGTCTCTCCAGAGATGTTCAATCTGGTTCAAGTCCGGGCTCTGTCTGGGCCACTCAAGGACATTCAGCGATGTCACGACCGTCATATGAATAATTGGACCAAGGCGCAGCTTGAGTAGAGTTGACACACTCTTCAGGGCGAGTGCGGGGAGCCGGCACCCGGCACAGGACGTACCGGGCTGGGAAGGCGCACTGGAGGCCTGGTGCATGGAGCCGGCCCAGGTTGCACCGGACTGATGACACGCTCATCAAAACGCCTGCGTTGAAGCATACTCCTAGCCAACATCTCTCTCCGATATCCCTCCTCAAACTGCTTCATTGACTCCCAGTCAGTCTCTGGCTCTCTCCTCGCCTCGGCCGACCGTCCCTTGTGCCCCCGCCCCCCAAAAACCCTTAATACCTAGAAACCCCCTAGTCACGCCCTGACCTATCACACCATAGAGAACCCCGAGGGCCCTCTATGGTCAGGGAGTGACAAGCGACTTGTCCCAAAGCCACTCCTGCGTTGTCTTAGCTGTGTGCTTAGGGTCGTTATCCTGTTGGAAGGTGAATGTTTGCCCCAGTCTGAGGTCCTGAGTTCTCTGGAGCAGGTTTTCATTAAGGATCTCTAATGTACTTTGATCTTTGCCTCGATCCTGACTAGTCTCCCAGTCCCTGCCGCTGAAAAACATCCCCACAGCATGATGCTGCCACCACCATGTTACACCGTAAGGATGGTGCCAGGTTTCCTCCAGACGTGACGCTTGGTATTCAGGCAAAAGAGGTTTTTGGTTTCATTTTGGTTTCATCAGACCAGATAATCTTTTTCTCATGGTCTAAGAGTATTTAGGTACCTTTTGACAAACTCCAAGCTGGCTGTCATGTGTCTTTTACTGAGGAGTGGCTTCCGTCTGGCCACTCTACCATAAAGGCCTGATTGTTGGAGTACTGCAGAGATGGTTGTTCTTCTGGAAGGTTTTCCCATCTACACAGAGGAACTCTAGAGTGTCCATCAGGTTCCGTGACCAAGGCCCTTCTCCCCCGATTGCTCAGTTTGGCCGGGCGGCCAGCTCTAGAAAGAGTCTTGGTGGTTCCAAATTTCTTCCATTTAAGAATGTTGGAGGCCACTGTGTTCTTGGGGACCTTCAATGTTAAAAGTTCTAAAAGCCTGTTTTTTATTTTGTCACGGCGTATTCTCCATGATGATAATTGTTTTTTTTAAATACATTTTAGAATAATGTTGTAACACAAAAAAACGTGGAAAAAGTCAAGGAGTCTGAGTACTTTCCGAAGGCACTAAGGTGCAGGGTTGAATAACCTGGTGGTAGCCGGCTAGTGATTGCTGTTTAACTTTTAGATGGCCTCGAGATAGAAGCTGTTTTTCAGTCTCTCGGTCCCTGCTTTGATGCTTCTGTACTGAACTCGCCTTCTGGATTATTATTGGGTCAACAGGCCTTGGCTCGGGTGGTTGATGTCCTTGATGATCTTTTTGGCCTTGCTGTGACATCGGGGGCTGTAGGTGTCCTGGAGGGCAGGCAGTGTGCCCCAGTGACGCGTTGGGCAGACCGCACCACTCTCTGGAGAGCCCTGCAGTTACGGAAGATGCAGTTGCCGTGCCAGGTTGTGATACAGCCCAACAGGATGTTCTCAATTGTACATCTGTAAAAGTTTGTGAGGGTTTTAGGGGCCTAGACAAATTTCTTCAGCCTCCTGAGGTCGAAGAGTCTGTGTGGGTGGACCATTTCAGATCGTCAGTGATGTGTACACCGAGGAACTTGAAGCTTTTCACCTTCTCCACTGCGGTCCATCAATGTGGATAGGGGCATGCTCTCTCTGGTTTTTCCTGAAGTCCACGATCAGCTCCTTCATTTTGTCGACATTGAGGGAGAGGTTATTTTATTTTCCTGGCACCACTCCGCTAGGGACCTCATCTCCCCATGTAGTTGGTCTCGTCATTGCTGATAATCAGGCTTACTACTGTTGTGTAGTCTGCAAACTTGATGATTGAGTTGGTGCGTGGCCATGCAGTCACTGGTAATCAGGGAGTACAGGAGGGGGCTGAGCACACACCCTTGTGGGGCCCCTGTGTTGAGGATCAGCGTACTGGAGGTGTTGTTTCCTATCTTCACCACCTGGGGGGGGGGGGGGGGGGTCAGAAAGTCTAGGACCCAGTTGCACAGCGTGGGGTTCAGACCCAGGGCCCCGAGCTTAATGATGGGCTTGGAGGGTACTATGATGAAGGCTGAGCTATAGTCAATGAACACCATTCTTACATAGGTATTCCTCTTGTCCAGATGGGACAGGGCAGTGTGCAGTGCAACGGCGATTGCATCATCTGTGGATGTATTGGGGTGGTATGAAATTTGAAGAGGGTCTAGGGTGTCATGTAAGGTGGAGGTGATATGATCCTTAACTAGCCTCTCAAAGCACTTCATTATGGCAGAAGTGAGTGCTACGGGGCGATAGTCATTTAGTTCAGTTACCTTTGCTTTCTTGGGTACAAGAACTATGATGGACATCTTGAAGCAAGCAGACTGAGATAGGGAGAGATTGAATATGTCTATAAACACTCCAGCCAGCATGCTCTGAGGTCACGGCTAGTGATACTGTGTCTCACTCACGTTGTCCACAGAGGACAAGAACCCACAGTCCTTAGGAGCGGACAGCCATCTTTCCTCCAGTGGATAGTATTTTTTTTCCATCCCCACACAATGACTCTGGTGATGACCTATTATTTCAGCGGTGAGACATTTTGTTGTTGTCCATATAACGTCTCTGTTTGTTAATTTACTGCCTGCTGTAGTGCTCATTTGCATCTTATCACAGCAGTTAATTAAAGAAAGAGACTGAATAGAAAAGGAACTGAAGAGGGAAAATTACTGAAATATAATGTTTAATTTCTCATTCATGAGATAATGTCTTCATTTTGTCCACATGCAATTATAACATGAGATGAGGAGACAGACTTATTAATGAGAAGGAATGATCCCATGGATGGTTGGCTGATTGACAGAATTGACAGAGGAAAAGGTACTGTTTGCTTTATGCAGGTTTGCGTGTGTGGGGGGTGTCCAATCCAGCCCAGGCCTATCTAGCCCTATCCAGCCCTATTGGTCCCAACTTAGTCCAGCCCAGCCAAGGTGAGCCCAGCCCAACCTAGCCCAGCCATATCCAGCCCTATTCAGCCCTATCCAGCCTATCCCAGTCAGTCCAATCCAAACCAGCCCAGCACAGCTAATCCAGCACACTGTGTCCATGTGTAACTGAGCTCAACTCTACTCAGACTGATGGTTATGGTCCAGCTCCCTGGCAGGGTGTTGGAGGTCCTAACATGCTAATGTGTTAGCAGGACCACTGTTGGTCCTGTACAGACAACAGCCATCTGCCTCAGAGTAAAAGCCACTTAGCCCCTCCATGAATACAGAGCACGGATAGATGGATAGACAAAGAGAGGGGGATGACAGCCTGACGGAGTGTGGACCACATACCATCCTCTCCCTCCATCCCTGGGGTAGCATCAGGCGTATGGTGATTTATTATTACTGTGTGGGGGAGAGTTCTAAGTAGGTCACTTGTGATACAAGTCAGTATTCGACGTCCAACCATGTCTGAGGACACATGGAGATGAGGTGGAAACCAGCCACTAGGGGCAACAGTGAACACTGTTAGCTTCAAATAGGTTTTGGTGTTGCTAGGACGTTCTGGGCGGTGATGGCGGATGGGCGCTAGCATCTGCCTCTGATTACAAAGGTTGTAAGTTCGAATCCAGCGATAGGAAGTTGTTTTGTGTTGTTTGTTTTTTTGCCTGTCCCAAACCCTAACTGAAAAAATGGGTAGTTAATGTCTCAACTCAACCTTAAACGCTTCGAAATTCAATGTTTGCAACAACTTCAAAATGTGATGTTTGAGAAACGTGGATAAACATTTAATTTTGACACGAGACTGTGAGAACAAGTTGTAGATTTCCTCCTATACCCCCAATCTCCCTCTCTCCACTCGCCTTCTCTATTTCTTTCCTCTCTCCCTCTCTCTACTCTCCCCTCTCCCTTTTTCCACTCTTCCTTTCTCCCTTTCTCCACTCCCCCCTCTTTGCTCTCCACTCTCCTTTTCTCCACTCTCCTTCTCTCCACTCTCCCTCTCTCCACTCACCTATCTTCCTTTTGCCACTCTCATTCTCTCCAATCTCACTCTCTACACTCTCATCTCGCCTCTCTCCACTCTCCACTCTCACTCTCGCCACTCTTTCCACTCTCTCCACTCTCATCTCTCCCTCTCTTCACTCACTCTTACTTTCTCCACTCTCCACTCTCCCTCTCTTCACTCTTCCTTTCTCCACTCTCCCTCTCTTCCTTTCTCCACTCTCCCTCTCCTACTTTCTCCACTCTCCCCCTCCTACTTTCTCAACTCTCCACTCTCCCTCTCTTCCTTTCTCCACTCTCCACTCTCCCTCTCTTCCTTTCTCCACTCTCCCTCTCTTCCTTTCTCCACTCTCCACTCTCCCTCTCCTACTTTCTCCACTCTCCACTCTCCCTCTCTTCACTCTTCCTTTCTCCACTCTCCCTCTCTTCCTTTCTCAACTCTCCCTCTCCTACTTTCTCCACTCTCCCCCTCCTACTTTCTCAACTCTCCACTCTCCCTCTCTTCCTTTCTCCACTCTCCCTCTCCTACTTTCTCCACTTTCCCTCTCCTACTTTCTCCACTCTCCCTCTCCTACTTTCTCCACTTTCCCTCTCCTACTCTCTCCACTCTCCACTCTCCCTCTCTTCCTTTCTCCACTCTCCATCTCCCACTCTCCCTCAGTCCCACCCTCAGACCCACCATGCATACTCATGTCTGACAATGTGCAACTGTCAATTGTTCTTACTTTTTTAAGGCACTCGTCATCTTGTCAAGATACTGTTGATAACTTTCTTTTGCAGACGCCACAGTATAAATGTGACATGAGCTTACAGTACACTCTGATATTCATGTATCTGTCCTCTCAGTTAACCTCCGCTGCCTTCTGATTCTGACCCACTTTACATTTCCCAAAGAGCTATGGTCATCACATCCTGTGAGGTGTGTGTGTGTGTGTGTGTGTGTGTGTGTGTGTGTGTGTGTGCATGCGCGCCGGTGTGCCGGTGTGTGGGGGCCGGTGTGGGTGTGTGTGGGCTTGTGTGTGTGTGGGCCGGTGTGTGTGTGTGGGGGGGGACCGGTGTGGGTGTGAAGGTTAAGCTCTCCCTCAGGCTGACTGACAGTAGAGTACCTCACTCCAGCGAGGAATGAAGAAGGTCAACAGAGATGGAAGAGAGAACGTGATGAGACAGAGATGGCAAAGAGAAAAAAGGAGAGATGACAGTACAGATGGAGTAGAGACTGAAATACAGAGAGAAAGATCCCCCAAGCTCATCCGTCTTTAGTCACATGACAGATGGGACTGCAGAAGTCACCTCAGATATCACTCTACACGCACACACACACACACACACACACACACACATCTCAGCCCCTCCTGCCTGTGACCTGTCTGGAGTGTCCCTTGCTCCCCCATGCCATCATGGCCCCTCCCCTCATCCCAAACCCCCTATAGCTCTCCTCTTCCCGCTGTGGCACACTACCATGTTACACTCTAGAAGTCTCTGTTGCCATAGTAACATGACTATGTTATGTAGTAAGCTGTAGCTACACTTTGCAAGTAGTCCATGATGAAAATATGAGTAAATTCAATGGAACTGTGAAATATCCACGGTAGCAGAGAGCAGGATGTGCCATTTGACAGAGAAGCCTTGAGTGACAGAATGGACACTCTTTCTCATGAATGTCCCAGTCACCTGATTATCTCAACCAATCATTGCTAGGCAAGATTCAGTACTTTCTCAGTGTCTAAACAGCTTTGTGATTTCACATTTTATCAATATTTACAGATTAAGAGTTTGTTATGAAGGCACAAGAAAGTTCACTTCCAAAAAGGCATTTCCGCAAAAAAGCGCATTTCCATCCAATGCCTTTTATTTCATTCTAGTGTAAAGGGTCACAGTGTGTGTGTGTGCATGGGGTGTGTGTTTGCTGTACTAAGATGTGTGTGTTGATGTGTAGTTCCAGGTGTAGATGTGCCGTCCATGCACACCATGCGTACCCAGAGGCCCAGCACCATGTTGTCTGATGTTAGACAGCTGGTCTCCAGCAGGGGCAGTCTCAACTTACGCAACGATGACGGGGTCACTCTGGTGAGTACCTACCTGATCTCCTCGATTATCTCCCTCTCTCTCTGTCTCTCTTTCTCTCTCTCCCTATTCTCTCTCTCTCTCTCTCTCTCTCTCTATATATATATATATTCTCTTTCTCTCTCTTTCTATGGCTCTCTCTCTATTCTCTCTCTCTCTCTCTCTCTCTCTCTATATATATATATATATATATATGTGTGTGTGTGTGTGAGACTCTCTCTCTATGTCTCTCTCTCTTTCTCTCTCTCTCTGTCACTCAATTCAATTCAATTGACTTTATTGAAATGGCAAGTTCATTATTACCTACATTGTCGAAGTAAACATATAAAAAAATATATATATTTATATATAAATAAATGGTGGGACCAACAGCAATAATAATAGTCGTAGTGGACATGGGATTACCATTATCAACAACAACAATATTAATGAGAACAACAATACATTAAAGCAATGGTAGTGGACCAGTGTCAACATGACTGAGAAGACACATGACATGGTATGAAAGACAAAACAAAACAAGATGGGAAATATTATCGACATTACTTAGCACTTTTCACTGGCTGTCCCTCAGGTTGTGGCAGGAGGACACATATTTGGCTGCTGAAACTGCACATTTTGGCTTTTCATAATATTCGATTTTTTCTTCATTTTTTGTAGTTTCAAATTCTTTGTATTGAATTATAATTTTGGGAAAGAAATATTCTCTTTGGTCTGAGTATTTGTCACAGTGTAATAGGAAATGCAGCTCTGTCTCTACCTCTCCCCTGGAGCAGAGTGAGCACAGCCTGTCCTCTCTGGGCAGCCAGGTTTGTCTGTGATGACCAGTCTTTTTAACCAGACTGTGCTCACTGAGTCTGTACCTAGTCAATGTTTTCCTCAATTTTCTATCAGTCACAGTGGTCAGATAGTCTGCCACCATGTACTGTCTGTTTAGAGCCAAATAGTATTGAAGTTTACTTAGATTTTTCGTGGTGTCTTTCCAATAGGTTATATATTTATTTTTGTTTTGTGATGATTTGTTTGGGCCAGATTTTCTGAGTGCTGTCCTGAGGCTCTATGGGGTTGGTTTGGGTTTGTGAACTGAGCCTCAGAACAGGCTGGCTGAGGGGACTCTTCTCTGGTTTCATCTCTTGACATTGTAGAGCTGTGTGATGGAATGTTTTGGGTCACTTGTTTTTAGATGGTTGTAAAGTTTGATGGCTCTTTTTTCTATTCAAATTTGGATGGGTTATTGAGCCAATTCTGCTCTACATGCGTTATTTGGAGTTTTTCTTTGCACTTGCAATACAGTCTTGCAAAACTCTGAATGCAGTATTTCATTTGGATGTTTGTCCCATTTGGTGAATTCATTACTAGAGATTGGACCCCATTCTTCACTGTCATATAGAGCAATTGGTTCTATAACCGATTGGAACATTTTGAGCCAGATTCTAATTGGAATTTCGATTTTAATATTCCTTTTAATGGCATAGAATGCTCTTCTCGCTTTGTCTCTCAGCTCATTCACAGCCATGTGAAAGCTACCTGTGTTGCTGATATTTAGTCCTAGATATGTGTGGTTTTTGGTGTGTTCTAATAGAAATGTCTTTCTTGAAATCTACAAAACACGAGTACATTTTGCCTTTGTTTTGGTTTACTTGTTTGTCAATTAGAGTGTGGAGGGTAAAAAATGTGATCTGTTGTACGATCATTTTTTAGAAATCCAATCTGCTCAGGACGTTGTGTTCGTCAAGGAAATGGTGTAGTCTGCTATTTATAATACTGCAGAGAATTTTCCCCAAGTTGCTGTTAACGCAAATTCCTCTGTAATTATTTGGGTCAAATTTGTCTCCATTTTCATAGATTGGTGTGATCAATCCCTGGTTCCAAATATCAGGGGAAATACCTGCACTGAGGATAATGTTGAAGAGTTTTAGTATAGCCAATTTGAATTTGTGGTCTGTATATTTGATAATTTAATTTAAAGTACCATCAGCACCACAGGCCTTTGTGGGTTGGAGAGTGCATAGTTTTTCCCATAATTCTTCTTCTGTAATTGGGGTATCCACAGGATTCTGATAGTCTTTGACTGCTGATTCAAGGATTTGTCATTTTTCTTGTATATCTTTTTGTTCTGGGCTCTTTGTTATATTGCTGTAGAAGTTTGCAAAGTGATTTCTCCACATATCCCCATTTTGGATAGCCAATTCCTCATGATGAGGTGTGCATAAGAATCCCAGAATCTATGGATTCCTCAATTACATCCAGGTGATTTCTAATGTGCTGTTCCTTTTTTGTTCTTAGGGTGTGTTTGTATTGCTTCAGTGTTTCCCATTTTGAAGGCGTATATTTTTGTAGTCTGGTTCTCTGTGTTGTTGATTGGATATATTTCTCAATGACTTTCTTAGATTTTTGATATCATTATCAAACCATTTTTCATTTTCTGTTATTTCTGGTTTGCTCTTATGCTTCTTTAGATTAGCCAAGGTGTCAACGTTCTAGGTGAATGGATAAGGCGCACTCAGGTGCAGGACACAGGTATGAGTAAAAATCTGAGCTTTACTCAAAATAAGCAATGTTCCAACAAGGATAAACATAAATATCCAGACCACAAAATGAAACCACTTGACAACGACAATCACGCACAAAACGACAATCACGCTCTGGAAGCCAGAGGGTTAAATAAGGAACAATGATTATGGAATAAAAACCAGGTGTGTACAATGAAGGCAAAACCAAAACAAAAATGAAATATGGATCGGTGGTGACTAGAAAGCCGGTGACGTCGACCGACAAACGCCGCCCGAACAAGGAGAGGGACCAACTTCCGCGGAAGTCGTGACAGTACCCCCCTTGACACCCTGCTCTGGGATCTGCGGACCGCTCCTCTGTGTCATACATCTGGGACAGTGCGTCTGCCTTAACGTTCTGGAAACCTGGTCTGTAGGACAGGGTGAAAACAAAACAGGGGAAAAACATGGCAAACCTCGCCTGGCGAGGGTTCAGTCTCCTCGCCGCCCGGATGTACTCCATATTGCGGTGGTCAGTCCAAAAGAGGAAAGGGTGTCTAGCCCCCTCAAGCCAATGTCTCCACGCCTTCAGAGCCCCGACAACAGCCAACAGCTCCCGGTCCCCACATCATAGTTTCGCTCCGCCGGGCTGAGCTTCTTCGAAAAGAAAGCACAGGGGCGGAGCTTTAGTGGCGTACCCGAGCGCTGAGACAGCACAGCCCCTATCCCAGCCTCGGACGGGTCCACCTCAACTATGAACGCCAAGGAGGGATCAGGATGAGCCAGCACGGGAGCCGAGGTAAACAGAGCCTTTAGGTGACTAAAAGCCCTGTCCTCCCCAGCTGACCACTGCAGTCGCACCGGTCCCCCCTTCAGCAAGGAGGTAATGGGAGCCGCTACCTGACCAAAACCCCGGATAAACCTCTGGTAATAGTTGGCAAACCCTAAGAACCACTGCACCTCCTTTACCGGGGTTGGAGTCGGCCAATTACTCACCACTGAAATGCGGTCATTCTCCATCTCCACCCCTGACGCCGAAAGGCGGTACCCTAGGAAGGAGACGGACTGTTGGAAGGACAGACATTTCTCAGCCTTGACGTACAGGTCATGCTCCAACAGTTGACCAAGCAACCTGCATACCAGGGCACATGCTCGGCGCGTGTAGCGGAGTATATTAGAGTGTCATCTATATACACCACTACACCCTGCCCGTGCAGGTCCCTGAAAATCTCATCTACAAAAGACGTACAGCATGACGAGGTACTCATAGTGCCCAGAAGTGGTGCTAAATGCCGTCTTCCACTCATCCCCCGCCCGGATACTCACCAGGTTGTAAGCGCTCCTGAGGTCCAATTTTGTGAAGAAGCGTGCCCCGTGCAATGACTCTGTCACACTGGCTATGAGAGGTAGCGGGTAACTGTACTTTACCGTGATCTGATTTATACCTTGATAGTCAATACACGGACAGAAACCTACATCCTTCTTCTTCACAAAAAATTAACTTGAGGAGGCAGGTGAAGCCGAATGTATCCCTCTCCCAGAGATTTGGTGACATATGTTTCCATAGTCGCCATCTCCTCCTGTGACAGAGGATTCCATCCCGCGCCGGCAGCCAGAGTTCGAAAGTCCAGCCCGAAATCTTGTGCGTTCCTCATCCCCTGTCTGAGATGATACAAGTGTTCCCCCGCCGCGCGGTGAAATCCTCGTAATTGTCCAACGTCGGTCCTTCCCTTCCCCAGATGGCGTTGGCCCATTCCAGTGCTTTACCAGTCAGACAGGAGATGAGGGCGCTCACTCTCTCGTGTCCCAAAGGGGCTGGCTGAACGGTTGCCAGGTCGAGCTCCAGCTGGAGTAGGAACCCCTGGTACCCGGCAGCCGTTCTGTCATACGCCCCCGGGAGCGAGAGCCGATTCGGCTCTCCTGGTGAAGGAGGGGGGGACATCGGTGTAGGTTGTTGTGGGAGCTTGAGGTATTTAATAGCAATAGCAAGACTATGCTCACTGAGTCTGTGCATAGTCAAAGCTTTCCTTAAGTTTAGGTCAGTCACAGTAGTCAGGTATTCTGCCAATGTGTACTCTCTGTTTAGGGCCAAATAGCATTCTAGTTTGCTCTGTTTTTTTGTTAGTTCTTTCCAATATATTTTTGTTTTCTCATGATTTGATTGGGTCTAATTGTGTTGCTGTCTTGGGGCTCTGTGGGGTGTGTTTGTGTTTGTGAACAGAGCCCCAGGGCCAGCTTGCTTAGGGGACTCTTCTCCAGGTTCATCTCTCTGTAGGTGATGGCTTAGTTATGGAAGGTTTGGGAATCACTTCCTTTTAGGTGGTTCTAGAATTTTTCTGGATTTTGATAATTAGCGGGTATCGGACTAATTCTACTCTGCATGCATTTTTTGGTGATTTACTTTGTTCACAAGGATATTTTTGCAGAATTCTGCATGCAGTCTCAATTTGGTGTTTGTCCCATTTTGTGAATTATTGGTTGGTGAGTTGACCCCAGACCTTAGTCTTTCGATCTCTCTCTCTCTCTCTCTCTCTCTCTCTAGCTCTCTGTCTCTCAATTCAATTTCAATGTAAGGGCTTTATTAGCATGGGAAACATTGGTTAACATTGCCAAAGCAAGTGAACTAGATAATAAACAAAAGTGAAATAAATAAATAAAAATGTACAGCAAACATTACACTCACAAAAGTTCCAAAATAAAAAAGACATTACAAATGAAATGTTATGTGCAAATAGTTGAAGTACAAAAGGGATATTGGTTATATTTTGAATGGTGTTTGTTCTTCAGTGGTTGACCTTTTCTTGTGGCAACAGGTCACAAATCTTGCTGCTGTGACGACACACTGTGGTAGTTCACCCATATGGGAGTTTATCAAAATTGGATTTGTTTTTTTAATTATTTGTGTATCTGTGTAATCTGAGGTAAATATGTGAATCTAATATGGTCATACATTTGGCACGAGGTTAGGAAGTGTAGCTCAGTTTTTTTTTCTCTCTCTCTCTCTCTCTCTCTCTCTCTCTCTCTCTCTCTCCTTCTCTCTCTATCACTCTATCCTTCTCTCTCTAGCTCCACATAGCGTGTGCTAGTGGCTACAGAGAGGTGGTGTCCGTGCTGCTGGAGCACGGGGTGGACCCTCAGCCCTCCGACAACAGCTATTGGACACCTCTCCACCTAGCTGCCAAATATGGACAGGTACTGACTGTCATGTCACTGTACATTCACCTATCCACTCCTGTCAGATCCATGGAGGTGAACAAGAATTTGATTAGTGAATTAACACTTTTCTAAAATGATATTCAGCCTTAATCTTGTATGGGAAGGTAGAATGTTTAACAATTGGCTGGGAATCAATCATTTTTAATGAATAGTTTATAAATCAGTATTTGGTGGCTAGTTTATAGACGGCTATTGTCTGGCTAGTTTATAGACTACTATTGTCTGGCTAGTTTATAGACTGCTATTGTCTGGCTAGTTTATAGACTGCTATTGTCTGGCTAGTTTATAGACTTCTATTGTCTGGCTAGTTTATAGACTGCTATTGTCTGGCTAGTTTATAGACCACTATTGTCTGGCTAGTTTAGAGACCGCTATTGTCTGGCTAGTTTATAGACCGCTATTGTCTGGCTTGTTTATAGACCGCTATTGTCTGGCTAGTTTATAGACCGCTATTGTCTGGCTAGTTTATAGACCGCTATTGTCTGGCTAGTTTATAGACCGCTATTGTCTGGCTAGTTTATAGACCGCTATTGTCTGGCTAGTTTATAGACCGCTATTGTCTGGCTAGTTTATAGACCGCTATTGTCTGGCTAGTTTATAGACCGCTATTGTCTGGCTAGTTTATAGACTGCTAATGTCTGGCTAGTTTATAGACCGCTATTATCTGGCTAGTTTATAGACCGCTATTGTCTGGCTAGTTTATAGACCGCTATTGTCTGGCTAGTTTATAGACCGCTATTGTCTGGCTAGTTTATAGACCACTATTGTCTGGCTAGTTTATAGACCGCTATTGTCTGGCTAGTTTATTGACCTCTATTGTCTGGCTAGTTTATAGACCGCTATTATCTGTCTAGTTTATAGACCGCTATTGTCTGGCTAGTTTATAGACCGCTATTGTCTGGCTAGTTTATAGACCGCTAATGTCTGGTTAGTTTATAGACCGCTATTGTCTGGCTAGTTTATAGACCGCTATTGTCTGGCTAGTTTAAAGACCGCTATTGTCTGGCTAGTTTATAGACTGCTAATGTCTGGCTAGTTAATAGACTGCTATTAAATTAAGTACATGGTGACAGAGACTTCCTTTGCTGTGCTAAGTCTCGTCAGCACTCCACTCTTGATTACAGTCCCTACCCACTTCACTGGAGGCTGGGTCTGGCACTGCATACAAACTAAACACGATAATGAACCTGCTCAGCGTTATCATCAACAGGCACATTCAGAGAGCAGGTGACAGCCTCATCGCACCGTCTCTGAAACACTTTATATTACAAGTATGTTTATAGGTTAAATAAAATGGTTATGGAATGGTTAGGTTAGGCTAGGTTAACGAATTAAAAACAAAATATGTAGCCTACAATTAGGTTGCATTCATCTCTTGATTCCACTACTGCTGTCTATTAGTAATTGTATGGAGGTCAGTAATGTGGTGTTCAGTTGTTTATGGGTCACTACTGTTGCAAGTTGCTTCTTGCTTCAGTCACAGCAACGTTAGCTCATACAATCATGCAGTAAACTCAGCGATCCCTGTAACCATAGAACTGGTATTTCACTGACACATATAACAGGCTAATATTTCACTATCCTGCGTAAACAACTCATCCTTTACACATCATCATGCAGAGAGGAACCCATCCTTTACACATCATCATGCAGAGAGGAACCCATCCTTTACACATCATCATCATGCAGAGAGGACCCATCCTTTACACATCATCATCATGCAGAGAGGACCCATCCTTTACACATCATCATCATGCAGAGAGGAACCCATCCTTTACACATCATCATCATGCAGAGAGGACCCATCCTTTACACCTCATCATCATTCAGAGAGGAACCCATCCTTTACACATCATCATCATGCAGAGAGGACCCATCCTTTACACCTTATCATCATGCAGAGAGGACCCATCCTTTACACATCATCATCATGCAGAGAGGACCCATCCTTTACACCTCATCATCATTCAGAGAGGAACCCATCCTTTACACATCATCATCATGCAGAGAGGACCCATCCTTTACACATCATCATCATGCAGAGAGGAACCCATCCTTTACACATCATCATCATGCAGAGAGGACCCATCCTTTACACCTCATCATCATTCAGAGAGGAACCCATCCTTTACACATCATCATCATGCAGAGAGGACCCATCCTTTACACCTTATCATCATGCAGAGAGGACCCATCCTTTACACATCATCATCATGCAGAGAGGACCCATCCTTTACACATCATCATCATGCAGAGAGGAACCCATCCTTTACACATCATCATCATGCAGAGAGGACCCATCCTTTACACCTCATCATCATTCAGAGAGGAACCCATCCTTTACACATCATCATCATGCAGAGAGGACCCATCCTTTACACCTTATCATCATGCAGAGAGGACCCATCCTTTACACATCATCATCATGCAGAGAGGACCCATCCTTTACACCTCATCATCATTCAGAGAGGAACCCATCCTTTACACATCATCATCATGCAGAGAGGACCCATCCTTTACACCCATCATTCAGAGAGGAACCCATCCTTTACACATCATCATCATGCAGAGAGGACCCATCCTTTACACCTCATCATCATTCAGAGAGGACCCATCCTTTACACCTCATCATCATGCAGAGAGGAACCCGTCCTTTACACATCATGCAGAGAGGAACCCATCCTTTACACATCATCATCATTCAGAGAGGACCCATCCTTTACACCTCATCATCATGCAGAGAGGAACCCGTCCTTTACACATCATGCAGAGAGGAACCCATCCTTTACACATCATCATCATGCAGAGAGGAACCCATTCTTTACACCTCATCATCATGCAGAGTGGATATAGTATCAGCTACATGTCAGACAACTGTTTTGTAGATATGCATATGGTATCAGCTACATATCAGACAACTGTTTTGTAGATATGGATATAGTATCAGCTACATATCAGACAACTGTTTTGTAGATATGGATATGGTATCAGCTACATATCAGACAACTGTTTTGTAGATATGGATATGGCATCAGCTACATATCAGACAACTGTTTTGTAGATGTGGCTATGGTATCAGCTACATATCAGACAACTGTTTTGTAGATATGGATATGGTATCAGCTACATATCAGACAACTGTTTTGTAGATATGGATATGGTATTTTCTGTGTAATAATGAAGGTGTGTGTCTATGTCTGTCCGTCTCTCCTTGCAGACAAGCATCGTTAGCCAGCTACTGAAGCACAGAGCAGATCCAACTCTCCTAAACTGCAACCAAGACAAGCCCTCAGGTATAATACAGTGACACACACGCACACACACACACACACACACACACACACACACACACACACACACACACACACACACACACACACACACACACACACACACACACACACACACACACACACACACACACACACACACACACACACACATACGCTAGGCAGGTTGTAACAAAGCAAATAGATGGCTTTCGATTGATCCAGCTGAGTTATCTACATAGCCTACTGTTCCAGTGGTCACTCAGATAACCCACCAGAGTCGAATGACGCACCGGTGCGTATATCTAAGTTACATAACAAAAAAGTCTGAAAAATCTGTCAGTTTAAACTAGAAACCTGTTTTATTGAATTGAATGCGTCTCAGTCCGCCAGGGTTGCACTTCCTCATCTGTGGTGAAAGTTCACAGAGTGATGTTTGTCAAATGAGTTTTCATGACCGCAACATATGTGTATGTAAACAAAAATCAACTATACTGTACATACACTTAGGTTGGAGTCATTAAAAATCGTTTTTCAACCACTCCACACATTTCTTGTTAACAAACTATAGTTTTGGTAAGTCGGTTAGGACATTTACTTTGTGCATGACACAAGTCATTTCTCCATCAATTGTTTACAGATTATTTCACATTTAATTCACTGTATCACAATTCCAGTAGGTCAAAAGTGTACATACACTAAATTGACTGTGCCTTTAAACAGCTTGGAAAATTCCAGAAAATGATGCCATGGCTTTACAAGCTTCTGATAGGCTAATTGACATAATTTGAGTCATTTGGAGGTGTACCTGTGTATTTATTTCAACTTACCTTCAAACTCAGTGCCTCTTTGCTTGCCATCATTGGAAAATCAAAATAAATCAGCCAACCTCAGAAAGAAATTGTAGACCTCCACAAGTCTGGTTCATCCTTAGGTGCAATTTCCAAACGCCTGAAGGTACCACGTTCATCTGTACAAACCATAGTACGCAAGTATAAACACCATAGGACCGCGCAGCCGTCATACCACTCAGGAAGGAGATGCGTTCTGTCTCCTAGAGATGAACATACTTTGGTGCGAAAAGTGCAAATCAATCCCAGAAAAATAGCAAAGGACCTTGTGAAGATGCTGGAGGAAACGGGTACTAAAGTATTTATATCCACAGTAAAACGAGTCCTATATCGACATAACCTGAAAGGCAGCTCAGTAAGGAAGAAGCCACTGCTCCAAAACTGCCATAAAAAATACAGACTACGGTTTGCACATGGGGACAATGATCGTACTTTTTGGAGAAATGTCCTCTGGTCTGATGAAACAAAAGTAGAACTGTTTTGCGATAATGACCATCGTTATGTTTGGAGGAAAAAGGCGGATGCTTGCAAGCCGAAGACACCATCCCAACCGTGAAGCACGAGGTGGCAGCATCATGTTGTGTGGGTGCTTTGCTGCAGGAGGGACTGGTGCAATTCACAAAATAGATGGCATCATGAGGTAATAAAACTATCTGGACATTTTGAAGCAACATCTCAAGACATCAGTTACAGCTTGGTCGTAAATTGGTCTTCCAAATGGACAGTGACCCCAAGCATACTTCCAAAGTTGTGGCAAAATGGCTTAAGGACAACAAAGTCAAGGTATTGGAGTGGCCATCACAAAGCCCTGACCTCAGTCCTATAGAACATTTATGGTCAGAACTGAAAAAGTGTGTGCGAGCAAGGAGCCCTACAAACCTGACTCAGTTACACCAGCTCTGTCAGGAGGAATGGGCCAAAATTCACCCAACTTGTTGTGGGAAGCTTGTGGAAGACTACCCGAAACATCTGACTGTCACGCTCGTCGAAATGAGTGGACCAAGGTGCAGCGTGGTAGGCGTACATTTTCCTTTATTAAATGAACACAGAACAAAAACAACAAAATACCAAACGAAACGTGAAGCTAAACGTGAAGCTAAATAATAGTGCGAACAGGCAACTATCCATAGTCAAGATCCCACAAAGCACAATGGGAAATGGCTACCTAAATATGATAAACGATAAACAGCTGCCTCTGATTGGGAACCATACTAGTCCAACATAGAAATATAATTCACCTAGATAACCCACCCTTAAATCACACCCCGACATAACCAACATAGAGATTAAAAGCTCTCTATGGTCAGGGCGTGACACTACCCCCCCCCCCTAACGTCAAGGGGGGCGGCTCCGGTGCGGGGCGAAGTACCCACTCCGCTCATGGACACTTCATCAGAGGAACTGGACCGTGCCGCGTTGCCGGAGGAATCGGACCGTAGATCATCGCCAGAGGAACCGGAACTTAGATCGTCGTCGGGGACTCCGGACCGTAGATCGTCTCCAGGGACTCGGGACCGTGGTTCATCAAACGGAGGCTCCGGACTGGGAACCCTCGCAGGAGGCTCTGGACTGGGAACCCTCGCAGGAGGCTCCGGACTGGGAACCCCCGCTAGAGGCTCTGGACCGCAGACCGTGGCTGGAGACTCTGGACCGCAGACCGTCTCAGGAGGTTCCGGACCGCGGACCTTCTCAGGAGGTTCCGGACTGTGGACCGTCGTTGGAGGTTCCGGACTGTGGACCATCGTTGGAGGTTCCGTACTGTGAAACGTCGCCGGAAGCTCTAGACTGGGAACTGTCGCCGGAAGCTCTGGACTGTGGAGGCGAACTCGAGGACTGGTGCGTGGGACCGGTACAGGTGGCACCGGGCTGATGACATGCACCTCAGGGCGAGTGCGGGGAGGAGTCACAGGATGTACTGGACTGTGGAGGCGCACTTGAGGCCTGATGCGTGGGACTGGTACAGGTGGCCCCGGGCTGATGACACACACCTCAGGGTGAGTGCGGGGAAGAGGCACAGGACGTACTGGACTGTGGTGGCGCACTGGATACACAGTAATTATGGCCGGTGCAGGATATACTGGGCCGTGGAGGCGCACCGGAGGTCCGGAACGTGGAGCTGGCACAACGCTTCCTGGCTGGTGTCAGGTGCGGGGCGCTGGCACATGGCGCACTGGGCTGTAAAGGCGCACTGGCAACACAGTGCATAGAGCCGGCACAGGATATCCTGGACCGAGGAGGCGTACTGGAGACCAGGAGCGCTGAGCCGGCACAACCCGTCCTGGCTGGATGCTCACTTTCGCACGGCAAGTGTGAAGAGCTGGCACCAAGCGCACCGGGCTGTGACAGTGCGTTTGCAGAGACAGTGCGTTTCACCGCATAACATGGTGCCTGAATGGTCACATGCTCCTTAAAGCGAGTGTGGGGAGTTGGCTCTGGTCTGGAACCTGCCTCCGCCAACCACCCCTAGTGCCCCTCGTGCTTGCGTGTGCCTCTCGTGCTTTCGTCTTGGTTGCGAACCCCGGAGTTGTCGTTGACCCTCCTTCGCTGCCTCCGTCTGCTTCCCCAGCAGGCTTTCATATCTCTCCAATACTTCCTCCCAAGTCCAGGCTATTCTCTCCTCAACCTCCTCTATAGACAAGGATGCCATCTCCTCCCGAGCACGCTGCTTGGGCCGCTCATCGAAATGAGTGGACCCACCCTTAAATCACACCCGACCTATCCAACATAGAGAATAAAAGCTCTCTATGGTCAGGGCGTGACATTGACCCAAGTGAAACTATTTAAAGGCAATGCAACCAAATACTAATTGAATGTATGTAAACTTCTGACCCACTGGGAATGTGATGAAGAAAATAAAAGCTGAAATAAATCATTCTCCTGTCACGTTCTGACCTTTATTTCCTTTGTTTTGCCATTATTTAGTATGGTCAGGGCGTGAGTTGGGGTGGGCAGTCTATGTTTGTTTTTCTATGATTTGGGTATTTCTATGTTTCGGCCTAGTATGGTTCTCAATCAGAGGCAGGTGTCATTAGTTGTCTCTGATTGAGAATCATACTTAGGTAGCCTGGGTTTCACTGTGTGTTTGTGGGTGACTGTTCCTGTCTGTGTTTGCACCAGATAGGGCTGTTTTGGTTTTGCACATTCACTTGTTTTTGTTAGTCTATTCATGTATAGTTTCTTGATTAAAGAACCATGAATAATAACCACGCTGCGTTTTGGTCCGCCTCTCCTTCACCTTCAACAAGAAAACCGTTACAGAATCACCCACCACAACAGGACCAAGCGGCGTAGTAACAGGCAGCGGCAGCAGGAGCAGCGCGAGGAGTACTGGACATGGGAGGATGAGTTGGATGGTAAAGGACCCTGGGCACAGCCTGGAGAATATCGCCGCCCCAAAGAAGAGCTGGAGGCGGCGAAGGCGGAGAGGCGCTGATATGAGGAGGCAGCACGGCGGCGTGGATGGAAGCCTGAGAGTCAGCCCCAAAAATTTCTTGGGGGGTGGCACACAGGAAGTGTGGCGAAGCCAGGTAGGAGACCTGCGCCAACTTCCTGTGCTTACTGGGGGGCTGGAGACACCGGGTAGGCACCGTGTTATGCTGTGAAGCACACGGTGTCCCCAGTGCGGGTGCATAGCCCGGTGCGGTACATTCCAGCTCCGCGTATCGGCCGGGCTAGAGTGGGCATCGAGCCAAGTGCCATGAAGCCGACTCTACGCATCTGGTCTCCAGTGCGTCTCCTTGGGCCGGCTTACATGGCACCAGCCTTGCGCATGGTGTTCCCGGTTCGCCTGCATAGCCCAGTGCGGGCTATTCCACCTCGCCGCACTGGCAGGGCGACCGGGAGCATGCAACCAGGTAGGGTTGGGCAGGCTCGGTGCTCAAGAGCTCCAGTGCGCCTGCACGGTCCGGTCTATCCGTCACCACCTCCACGCACCAGGCCTCCGGTGGCAGCCCCCCGCACCAGGCTGTCTCTCCGGCTCATCCTTACAGGTGCTCCCGCTGCCGGAGCCTTCCTCCTCTCCAGCGCTGCCGGAGTCTCCCGCCTGTTCGGCGCTGCCATAGCTCCCGCCCCTCAGTCCAGAGGCGCTAGAGCCCCTCATTCCAGAGGTGCCAGAGCTACTCAGTCCAGCGCTGCCAGAGCCTTCCTCTCCAGCGTTGCCGGAGCTTCCCGTCTGCCCAGCGTCATCAGAGTCGCCAGTCTGCCCAGCGCCGCCAGAGCCGCCAGTCTGCCCAGCGCCGCCAGAGCCGCCCGTCTGCCCAGCGCCGCCAGTGCCGCCAGTCAGCCAGGGGCCGCCAGTGCCACCAGTCAGCCAGGGGCCGCCATTGCCGCCAGTCAGCCAGGGGCCGCCAGTGCCGCCAGTCAGCCAGGGGCAGCCAGAGCCCCTCAGCCCAGAGGCGCCAGAGCCCCTCAGCCCAGAGGCGCCAGAGCCCCTCAGCCCAGAGGCGCCCGAGCTGCCCCTCTGTCCCAAGCTGCCCCTCTGTCCCGAGCTGCCCCTCTGTCCCGAGCTGCCGCCCCTCTGTCCCGAGCTGCCCCTCAGTCCCGAGCTGCCCCTCTGTCCCGAGCTGCCCCTCTGTCCAGTGGGGTCATTGAGAAGGGTGGCCATGGTTAGAAAGCCACGGAGGCGGACAATAAGGCGGACTAAGACGATGGGGAAGTGGGGTCCGCGTCCCGCGCCAGAGCCGCCACCGCGGACAGACGCCCACCCAGACCCTCCCCTATAGGTTAAGGTTTTGCGGCCGGAGTCCGCACCTTTGGGGGGGGTACTGTCACGTTCTGACCTTTATTTCCTTTGTTTTGTCATTATTTAGTATGGTCAGGGCGTGAGTTGGGGTGGGCAGTCTATGTTTGTTTTTCTATGATTTGAGTATTTCTATGTTTCGGCCTAGTATGGTTCAGGCAGGTGTCATTAGTTGTCTCTGATTGAGAATCATACTTAGGTAGCCTGGGTTTCACTGTTTGTTTGTGGGAGATTGTTCCTGTCTGTGTTTGCACCAGATAGGGCTGTTTTGATTTTGCACATTTCTTGTTTTTGTTAGTCTATTCTCCTTCACCTCAAGAAAACCGTTACATCTCCCTACTATTATTCTGACATTTCACATTCTTAAAATAAAGTGGTGATCCTAACTGACCTAAAACAGGGAATTTTTACTAGGATTAAATGTCAGGAATTGTGAAAAACTGAGTTTAAATGTATTTGGCTAAGGTGTATGTAAACTTCCGACTTGAACTGTATCTTGTAGATTTAGAACAGACACTTCAAAACGTTGTTTCTTATGACTTATTTTTTAGACTGTCCTATTTGCCATGTATGAATGTGTTATTCTGTGCGTTTCTATGGGCTTTAGTTGTAATGGCCAAATCAATATTTTCTATTACTTCTTTTAATTCAACTTTATTTATACATACAGGGGTAATCAGATGTGATAAATAATCCATAGTATGACCATCTTAAAACAATTCCATATGATATGGTGTGTGTGTGTCCGTGTGTGTCCATGTCCTTCCCCATTAACCAAACATAAAATTAACACTCCACACTCTGTGTGTGTGTATGCATGATTGTGTGTGTGTGTATGCATTGTGTGTGTGTGTATGATTGTTTGTACAGTTTGTGTGCGCCCGCGTGTTTGTGTGTGTGCATGCATGTCTGCGTATGCGTGTGTGTGAGGAGTTGAGAGACAGCTCCTTGTTGCTGTTTGCGGTAACACACAGGATCTATGGGCTTCTGTTTCATCTGTCTGCAGCGAAGTATCTGTTGTCAGACACTCTCATGCTGTTAGGGATGCTAACCTGTCTATTCCCCTGGGCTCCATGCCTCAACAGCACAGGAATGAAATCACCAGGGGAAAATATACTTTGTTTCCTTTGGCTGGACAGCATACAGAGTTACTAGTTAATAACCAAATGCAATGCAACAAATGCCACAGCAATGCTGAAGTACACTGCCTTTGAATCCCCAAGAGAATAACAAGTAGAACTTTGTTATTGTAGTGCATAATGTAGAGACTGTCTAAAGCGTTGAATGTCAGTGTACCCCAGATGTGGATGCAGAGGGAAAGGAGGAGAGAGACTCGTGCTCTCCATGTCAACCGCTCCATCATAGTGGGAGATTGCAGCCTATTGCACTCCTCATCCAATAGCGGAATCAGAAACCTTCTCTAGCAGTAATTAATAGTCCATTCTAACATGTAGGTTTAACTCAGGGATAGATGTGACACCACAGGGAGACATAATCTTGCCGTTTTCGCTTAGACTCCACCCGATGTGTGCGTGCGTGCAAGAGAGAGAGAGACAGAGAGAGAGAAGTGTTGTCACTGTATGAAAGAAAAGAGGATAAACTGTATCCCTGTCACGCCCTGACCATAGTTTACTTTGTATTTTCTATGTTTTGATTGGTCAGGGTGTGATCTGAGTGGGTATTCTATGTTTCATGTCTTGTTTGTCTATTTCTATGTTCAGCCTGATATGGTTCTCAATCAGAGGCAGGTGTTCGTCATTGTCTCTGATTGGGAACCATATTTAGGTAGCCTGGGTTTCACTGTGTGTTGGTGGGTTTTGTTCCTGTCTATGTGTTTTCACCAGATAGGCTGTTTAGGTTTTCGTTACGTTCTTTATTTTGTAGTGTTTGTATTGATTCGTGTTTTACGTTTGTTTATTAAAACATGGATCGCAATCTACACGCTGCATTTTGGTCCGACTCTCCTTCTCATACAGAAAACCGTTACAGAATCACCCACCACAAAAGGACCAAGCAGCGTGTCAACAGGCAGGAGCAGCGCGAGGAGACGCGCAATAAGGATTTCTGGACATGGGAGGAAATCCTCGACGGGAGAGGACCCTGGGCTAAACCAGGGGAGTGTAGCCGCCCAAAGGTGCAGCAGGAGAAGAGGCAACAGGAGCAGCCCAAAGAGGAGGTATGGACATGGGAGGACGAATTAGAAGGAAGAGGACCCTGGGCTCAGCCAGGAGAATATCGCCGCCCCAAAGAAGAACTGGAGGCGGCGAAAGCGGAGAGGCGCAGATATGAGGAGGCAGCACGACGTAGCGGATGGAAGCCTGAGAGGCAGCCCCAAAAATTTCTTGGGGGGGGGCTAACAGGGAGTATGGCTACGCCAGGTAGGAGACCTGGGCAGACTCCCTGTGCTTACCGGGGGGCTAGAGAGACCGGACAGGCACCGTGTTATGCAGTGGTGCGCACGGTGTCTCCAGTGCGGGTGCATAGCCCGGTGCGGTATATTCCAGCTCCGCGTGTCTGCCGGGCTAGATTGAGCGTCTAGCCTAATGCCATGAAGCCGGCTCTATGCAGCTGGTCCCCAGTGCGTCTCCTTGGGCCGGCTTACATGGCACCAGCCTTGCGCTCGGTGTCTCCGGTTCGCCTGCATAGCCCAGTGCGGGCTATTCCACCTCGCCGCACTGGCAGGGCGACCGTGAGCATTCAACCAGGTAAGGTTGGGCAGGCTCGGTGCTCAAGAGCTCCAGTGCACCTGCACGGTCCGGTTTTTCCAGTACCACCTCCACACCCCAGCCCTCCGGTAGCAGCTCCCCGCACCAGGCTTCCTGTGCGTGTCCTCGGCCCAGTACCACCAGTGCCAGCACCACGCATCAGGCCTACAGTGCGCCTCGCCTGTCCAGCGCTGCCAGAGCCTTCCTCCTCTCCAGCGCTGCCGGAGTCTCCCGCCTGTTCAGAACTGCCAGTCTGCATAGAGCTGCCAGTCTGCAAGGAGCTGCCAGTCTGCATAGAGCTGCCAGTCTGCAAGGAGCTGCCAGTCTGCAAGGAGCTGCCAGTCTGCAAGGAGCTGCCAGTCTGCATAGAGCTGCCAGTCTGCAAGGAGCTGCCAGTCTGCAAGGAGCCGCCAGAGCTGCCTTTCTGCAGGATGCCGCCAGAGCTGCCTTTCTGCAAGGAGCCGCCAGAGCTGCCAGTCTGCAAGGAGCCGCCAGAGCTGCCAGTCTGCAAGGAGCCGCCAGAGCTGCCAGTTAGCATGGAGCAGCCAGAGCAGCCAGTCAGCATGGAGCAGCCAGAGCTGCCAGTCAGCATGGAGCAGCCAGTCAGCATGGAGCAGCCAGAGCTGCCAGTCATCATGGAGCAGCCAGTCAGCATGGAGCAGCCAGAGCAGCCAGTCGACCAGACTCTTCCAGATCTGCCAGTCGACCAGACTCTTCCAGATCTGCCAGTCGACCAGACTCTTCCAGATCTGCCAGTCGACCAGACTCTTCCAGATCTGCCAGTCGACCAGACTCTTCCAGATCTGCCAGTCGACCAGACTCTTCCAGATCTGCCAGTCGACCAGACTCTTCCAGATCTGCCAGTCGACCAGACTCTTCCAGATCCGCCAGTCGACCAGAATCTTCCAGATCCGCCAGTCGACCAGAATCTTCCAGATCCGCCAGTCGACCAGAATCTTCCAGATCCGCCAGTCGACCAGACTCTTCCAGATCCGCCAGTCGACCAGACTCTTCCAGATCCGCCAGTCGACCAGACTCTTCCGGATCCGCCAGTCAGCCAGGATCTTCCAGAACCGCCAGCCAGCCAGGATCTGCCGGATCCAACCACCTGCCTGAGCTTCCTCTCAGTGCTGAGCTTCCTCTCAGTGCTGAGCTTCCTCTCAGTGCTGAGCTACCCATCAGTCCCGAGCTACCTCTGTCCCGAGCTGCCCCTCTGTCCCGAGCGGTCTTTAAGGAGGGTAACCTATCTAGGGACGCTAAGGAGGTGGACTAAAACTGTTATGGAGTGGGGTCCACGTCCAGCGCCAGAGCCGCCACCGCGGACAGATGCCCACCCACACCCTCCCCCATAGGTTTAAGTTTTGCGGCCGGAGTCCGCACCTTGGGGGGGGGGTACTGTCACGCCCTGACCATAGTTTACTTTGTATTTTCTATGTTTTGATTGGTCAGGGTGTGATCTGAGTGGGTATTCTATGTTTCATGTCTTGTTTGTCTATTTCTATGTTCAGCCTGATATGGTTCTCAATCAGAGGCAGGTGTTCGTCATTGTCTCTGATTGGGAACCATATTTAGGTAGCCTGGGTTTCACTGTGTGTTGGTGGGTTTTGTTCCTGTCTATGTGTTTTCACCAGATAGGCTGTTTAGGTTTTCGTTACGTTCTTTATTTTGTAGTGTTTGTATTGATTCGTGTTTTACGTTTGTTTATTAAAACATGGATCGCAATCTACACGCTGCATTTTGGTCCGACTCTCCTTCTCATACAGAAAACCGTTACAATCCCTCCCCTGTGGCCTTTTAGACCTCATTACAGATGGAGGGGATCTTAACTCCCCCTATCTCTGAAGCTCAGATGGAGGGGATCTTAACTCCCCCTATCTCTGAAGCTCAGATGGAGGGGATCTTAACTCCCCCTATCTCTGAAGCTCAGATGGAGGGGATCTTAACTCCTCCTATCTCTGAAGCTCAGATGGAGGGGATCTTAACTCCTGCTATCTCTGAAGCTCAGATGGAGGGGATCTTAACTCCTCCTATCTCTGAAGCTCAGATGGAGGGGATCTTAACTCCCCCTATCTCTGAAGCTCAGATGGAGGGGATCTTAACTCCTGCTATCTCTGAAGCTCAGATGGAGGGGATCTTAACTCCCCCTATCTCTGAAGCTCAGATGGAGGGGATCTTAACTCCCCCTATCTCTGAAGCTCAGATGCATCGATCCTCAGTGGGGTTCACACTGTCTCAGCACTGGCACATCTATATGGATGGGTTTGGATGAGGCCCTTGGTGAATTAGCCTAGAATGATTTAAATCTCAACGCATCCCTTTGAATAGTATTGTCTATCATTAATGTTCAGAGAATTGATATTGGAGAACATTTTATGTGTTTCAATAATTGGCTGGTGTTCGACATAAATGTCTATGCAACATTCTATATCTTTGCAGCTAGATAGAGGCTAATTTCAAGCGCTCTAGCATTGAAAGTACTGAAAGTACCCATCAGTGACTACAACTCCTGACCACTATACTGTAGTTAAACAATAAGGTCAGAGGGCGTGTGGTATATTGGCTATATACCACAAATGCCTGAGGTGCCTTATTGCTACCAACATAAATAAAACAGTAAACAATTATTTTTGCGTCATATTGTCTGATATACACACGGCTAAAATGCTGTTTCAGACAATCAGCATCCAGGACTTAATCTACCTGATTTATAATGCTGACAGACAGTCTGACAGACAGTCTTTCTCATTGTTAACCCTTAGTGGTTATTCTCTTAACCTGCTGTGTTCCCTGTCCTGGTTCCAGGCATAGCAGCATCCGACCCCATCATGAACATGCTGCTGAGAGCAGAGGAATGCTGGGTAGAGAGACTGAAGGACCCCTCTGTCCCACCGGCCCCTACAGACAAACGCTACGATGGAGGCGAACACGACCACCCCATCCCCGTCAAGAACCTGTGAGTTTGGTGATCAGATGATCAAATGACCTCACTTATCTATATTACACACATTATAGTATTATTTCTCTTCTACTTTTTACCTTTTTCTCCCCAATTTCATGGTCTCCAATTGGTAGTTATAGTCTTGTCTCATTGCTGCAACTCCCGTACGGACTTGGGAGAGGCGAAGGTCGAGAGCCGTGCTTCCTCCGAAACACAACCCAACCAAGCCGCACTGCTTCTTGACACTATGCCCACCTAACCCGAAAGCCAGCCGCACCAATGTGTCGGAGGAAACGCCGTACACCTGGTGACCGTGTCAGCGTGCATGCGCCCGGCCGGTCACAGGAGTTGCTAGAGTGCAATGGGACAAGAACATCCCTGCCTGGCCAAGCCCTCCCTTAACCCGGACGAAGCTGGGCCA
Organism: Oncorhynchus clarkii lewisi; assembly: GCF_045791955.1. Lineage (NCBI taxonomy): Eukaryota > Metazoa > Chordata > Actinopteri > Salmoniformes > Salmonidae > Oncorhynchus > Oncorhynchus clarkii. Next base: position 74,260,931 of record NC_092149.1, read on the forward strand.
ATTGTGCGCCGCCCCATGGTCTTCCGGTCACGGCCGTCTGCGACAGAGCCTGGACTCGAACCAGGATCTCTAGTGGCACAGCTAGCAACTGCAATGCAGTGCCTAAGGCCATACAATATAGTTAAAGATGTTCCGGTGTCAGTATTGAAAAGCAAATGATTTGCTTAGTAATAATTGTACCTCCTGCCCAACCTTGTAGGACCCCCCTGTCCATGTCCCTCTCTAAGAGGGACAGTCTGTTGGAGAAGTGTGCCATGTTCAGGGAGTTGGGAGGGGGGCTGAGCAGATATTCTTCACAGGACAACGGTCTAGATGGACCCACAGGACCCTGCAAACTGGAGCAGGCAAGTACACTCAACATCTGCACTACAACGAAGTGTACACTCAATATGTTCACCTCTGCTATACACTTCACATCTCTATATTGCAGAAAAGTTTACACTTACTGTATGGGAAACCAAGTCCATGTGTGGTTGCTATGGTAACCTGTGTGGTGTGGTGTTGCAGGTGAAGCTGATGCCTCCGGCGCCTAATGATGACCTGGCGTCTCTCAGTGAGCTTACAGACAGCAGCCTGCTCTACGAGATGCAGAAACGCTTTGGCAACGACCAGATATATGTAGGTAGAACACACACACACGGAAACACACACACACGGACACACACATGGACACACTTACATACCATTGGAGTGATCTATTGATCGTGAGATGCCAGCTTGCACACTGGGCAGTCTTTCCCCTGACTGTCCCTAGATCCAGAGTTGAGGAGGGAAACCAGCACCCTTCACCCCTCCATCTCTCCACCCCTCCACCTCTCCACCTCTCCACCCCTCCACACCTCCACACCTCCACTCCTCAGACCCTCCACTCCTCCACCCCTCCACCTCTCCACCCCTCTACCCCTCCTCCTCTCCACTCCTCCACCTCTCCACCTCTCCACCTCTCCACCCCTCCACCTCTCCACTCCTCCACCCCTCCTCCTCTCCACCCCTCCACCTCTCCTCTCCTCCACCTCTCCACTCCTCCACCCCTCCTCCTCCTCTCCACTCCTCCTCCTCTCCACTCCTCCACCCCTCCTCTCCTCCACCTCTCCACTCCTCCATCCCTCCACCTCTCCTCTCCTCCACCTCTCTACTCCTCCACCTCTCCTCCACCCCTCCTCCACCTCTCCACTCCTCCACCCCTCCTCCTCCACCTCTCCACTCCTCCACCCCCCTCTCCTCTCCTCCACCTCTCCACTCCTCCACCCCTCCTCCTCTCCACCCCTCCACCTCTCCTCTCCTCCACCTCTCCACCCCTCCTCCTCTCCACCCCTCCACCTCTCCTCTCCTCCACCTCTCCCTCCTCCTCTCCTCCTCCACTCCTCCACCCCTCCTCTCCTCTCCTCCACCTCTCCCCCTCCTCCTCCTCTCCACCCCTCCTCCTCTCCACTCCTCCACCCCTCCTCTCCTCCACCTCTCCACTCCTCCACCCCTCCTCCTCTCCTCTCCTCCACCTCTCCTCTCCTCCACCTCTCCTCTCCTCCACCTTTCCACTCCTCCACCCCTCCTCCTCTCCACTCCTCCACCTCCACCTCTCCACTCCTCCACCCCTACTCCTCTCCACTCCTCCTCCTCTCCACCCCTCCACCTTTCCTCTCCTCCACCTCTCCACTCCTCCACCCCTCTTCCTCTCCACTCCTCCACCTCTCCACCCCTCCTCCTCTCCACTCCCCCACCTCTCCACTCCTCCTCTCCACTCCTCCACTCCTCCACCTCTCCACTCCTCCACCCCTACTTCTCCACTCCTCCTCCTCCACCCCTCCACCTTTCCTCTCCTCCACCTCTCCCTCCTCCACCCCCTCTCTCCACTCCTCCACCTCTCCACTCCTCCCCTCCTCCTCTCCCTCCCCCACCTCTCCCTCCTCCTCCTCCCTCCTCCACCCCTCCACCTCTCCACTCCTCCACCTCTCCACTCCTCCACTCCTCCTCCTCTCCCTCCTCCACCTCTCCACCCCTCCTCCTCTCCACCCCTCCACCTCTCCTCTCCTCCACCTCTCCACTCCTCCACCCCTCCTCTCCTCCACCTCTCCACTCCTCCACCCCTCCTCCTCTCCTCTCCTCCACCTCTCCACTCCTCCACCCCTCCTCCTCTCCACCCCTCCACCTCTCCTCTCCTCCACCTCTCCACTCCTCCACCCCTCCTCCTCCTCTCCACCCCTCCTCCTCTCCTCTCCACTCCTCCACCCCTCCTCTCCTCCACCTCTCCACTCCTCCACCCCTCCTCCTCTCCTCTCCTCCACCTCTCCACTCCTCCACCCCTCCTCCTCTCCACCCCTCCACCTCTCCTCTCCTCCACCTCTCCACTCCTCCACCCCTCCTCCTCCTCTCCACCCCTCCTCCTCTCCACTCCTCCACTCTTCCAATCTTCCACTCCTCCAGCCCTGCAGACCAGTTACTGGACCTGTGTTATTGTACATGGGTGGTTGTCCTGTTTATCTGTCTCTGTTGCCCGGCCAGGCACTGGTGGCTGCTAGTGGCAGTTATAGGGTTGGTACCCTCTTTGAGTCAGTCCCCCACCCCTCTCTGTCCTGTATTGTGGGCTAGTGGCTGATGTGTGAGTGGAGTGTGTGAGCTCTGGCCAGGGTCTGGTGTCTGGAAGGTGTCCCAGGAGACTCATTGTCTGCTGTTGCCAGGGACAAGACCCAGGGATGAGGGATGAATAGAACTACTAAGAGCCAGCCTAAATGTACTACACAGATATACGCAGAGATACACACGGACACGCGACACTCACACAAAGGATAAATAACCCATAATGGAGAATCAATGCCGTTTTGGTTCGATGGACAAAATCCATGACTGCAATTATGAGAAAATATGAGAGACATACAGACGTTTTCATTTTGGTTTCTGGACATTCTAACCAGTGGTGGAAAAAGTACCCAGATGTCAGACTTAAGTAAAAGTAAAGATGCCTTCATAGAAAATGACTCAATGAAAAGTAAAAGTCACCCAGTAAAATTCCACTTGAGTAACAGGGGCACACTCCAACACATCATTTACAAACAAATAATTTGTGTTTAGTGAATCCTCCAGATCAGAGGCATTAGATGACCAGAGATATTCTCTTGACAATTGTGTGAATTGGACCATTTTCTTGTTCTGCTAAGCATTCAAAATGTAACGAGTACTTTTGGGTGTCAGGGAAAATGTGTGGATTAAAAAGTACGTTATTGAAGTAAAAGTAAAAGTTGTTCAAAATATAAATAGTTAAGTAAAGTACAGATACCCCCCAAAACGGCTTAAGTAGTACTTCAAAGTATTTGTACTTAAGTACTTTACACCACTGATTGTAACCACATTTCACTGTTGCCTGGTCTATAGCTCCACATGGAGGATGGTGCTGTAGAATGACTGGAGCCAGACCAATGTGGAACACCCTGGCTATTCTCATAAGTGTGTGAAAAGGCTCCGATAACTTGGTTTTTACTGAGCCACAGATGGGGGAGAGACTGGCTTGTTGGACATGGAGAGGAGGGAGTAGATTGAAAGAGGACAGAAAAGAGAGGAAAGATTGAGAGAGAACAGAAAAGAGGGGGGAGATTGAGAGAGGACAAAGAAGAGTGGGTAGATTGAGAGAGGACAGAGAAGAGTGGGTAGATTGAGAGAGGACAGAGAAGAGTGGGTAGATTGAGAGAGGACAGAGAAGAGTGGGTAGATTGAGAGAGGACAGAGAAGAGTGGGTAGATTGAGAGAGGACAGAGAAGTGTGGGTAGATTGAGAGAGGACAGAGAAGAGTGGGTAGATTGAGAGAGGACAGAGAAGAGTGGGTAGATTGAGAGAGGACAGAGAAGAGTGGGTAGATTGTGAGAGGACAGAGAAGAGTAGGTAGATTGAGAGAGGACAGAGAAGAGTGGGTAGATTGAGAGAGGACAGAGAAGAGTGGGTAGATTGAGAGAGGACAGAGAAGAGTGGGTAGATTGAGAGAGGACAGAGAAGAGTGGGTAGATTGAGAGAGGACAGAGAAGAGTAGGTAGATTGAGAGAGGACAGAGAAGAGGGGGTAGATTGAGAGAGGACAGAGAAGAGTGGGTAGATTGAGAGAGAAAAAAGTCACCCGATCTTTGAAGTTCCTCCTAGAGAACATAGGGTTAGCAGTTAGCATTCAGCCAGCTCAGGTATTTTTGTGGGAAGTAGGGCTAGCACCTAGCAGCTGTACAGTAGTAGCTGTAAGGGTTAGTGTTTACTGTATATCTTTGTCAGAGGACGGCGTTTTGGCAGCAATATCTAGACAGCCTGAGGGTCTACAGTAGGAAGAAAGAAGAACCATAGAAATGAAATAAGAATACCTGTCTACCTCCATGCAGATTTTGCTTTACCATTTATGAAAGGGGCTTTGTGGTAAGGTTAGTATTTGGACCACACATAGGCTACAAACTGTCACAATACAGAAAATAAAATTATACACAATTTAAAACACCAAATTAAATAAACAGCTAATATTATTTAAATAATCAAACAAAACAAACACATGAATCAATATAAAATCCAGAGTCTTTCTCCTAAACTGACCCAGAGACAACAACACATCCAACTGAAACGTTACTTGGAGATTATTCCACATGATAGGGCCCTTGGTAGGAAAAGGCAGATTTACCCAACTCTGTGGATACAGGTGGAGTCTCCAGCATTAACCAACTCTGTGGATACACGTGGAGTCTCCGTCATTAACCAACTCTGTGGATACACGTGGAGTCTCCAGCATTAACCAACTCTGTGGATACACGTGGAGTCTCCGTCATCAACCAACTCTGTGGATACACGTGGAGTCTCTAGCATTAACCAACTCTGTGGATACAGGTGGAGTCTCCAGCATTAACCAACTCTGTGGATACAGGTGGAGTCTCCAGCATTAACCAACTCTGTGGATACACGTGGAGTCTCCGTCATTAACCAACTCTGTGGATACACGTGGAGTCTCCAGCATTAACCAACTCTGTGGATACACGTGGAGTCTCCATCATTAACCAACTCTGTGGATACACGTGGAGTCTCCATCATTAACCAACTCTGTGGATACACGTGGAGTCTCCAACATTAACCAACTCTGTGGATACACGTGGAGTCTCCAGCATTAACCAACTCTGTGGATACACGTGGAGTCTCCAGCATTAACCAACCCTGTGATCTAGTGTTGTAATCTGAGTTTCTGTATTTCAACAATGATGTTAAGTAAATTTGTAGTTTATTGACTAAGGCTTTATAAAGAAAAACAGAATAATGAAGTGACCTACGTGGTTTTAGCGAGGTCCAACCAACTTTATGATGAAGGATGCAGTGGTGTCAAAACTGTCAGATGTTATCAAACAAAGTGTGCTGTGATACATTGTGTCCAAGGGCTTCAAAACACTGGTAGCTGGAATTAACTATCTGTTTTCTGCTATTTAATGAAGGGATCTATCCCTATAGAAGAAGCCCAACTTAATTCTTAATTTATTGACTAACTCGTCAACATGCTTTTTAAAAGATATATTTTCGTCAATACAGATCCCAAGATATTTATAGGCAGGGACACGATCAATGAGGGAACCATCTAACGTACTTATGCACAAATCATCAGTTACATTATTACATGATTTGTAAAATAGCATGTACTTGGTTTTACCAGCAGGTTTCTTACCTGTATCACACTTTCCTGTTCTTGAGGGGGTCGGCAGAGGTTGCCAAAGCGCCCACGCTCCCAGGAGTGCATATTTGGGAATGAGCATGTCCATTCAACTGCAACGGTGGGGATTACTTTAAAAAGAGTTCTTATAATAGTGTTTATTGAAGTGTTTATAGACGTGTTTATTGGCGTGTTTACTGTTGTGTTTATTGACAAATTAATTGTTGTGTTTACTGTCGTATTTATTGTTGTGTTAATTGACATATTTATTGTCATGTTTATTGATGTATTTATTGGCGTATTTATTGATGTATTTATTGTCATGTTTATTGATGTATTTATTGTCATGTTTATTGATGTATTTATTGGCGTATTTATTGATGTATTTATTGTTGAATTAATTGATGTATTTATTGATGTATTTATTGATATATTTGTTGTCATGCTCATTGTTGTATTTATTGCCATTTTTATTGACGTATTTATTGTCGTGTTTGTATATGTATTTATTGTCATGTTTATTGACGGATTTGTTGTCATATTTATTGACGTATTTATTGTCATGTTTATTGACGGATTTGTTGTCATATTTATTGATGTATTCATTGTTATGTTTATTGGCACATTTATTGCCATGTTTGTTGATGTATTTATTGCTTTATTTATTGATGTTTTTATTGATGTGTTTTTTATATATTTATTTTTGTGTTTATTGTTTTTTTATTGATGTATTTATTGATGTGTTTATTGATGTATTTATTGTCATGTTTATTGACATATTTATTGATGTATTTATTGATGTATTTATTGTCATGTTTATTGACGTATTTATTGATGTATTTATTGTTGTGTTTATTGACATATTTATTGTCATGTTTATTGACGTATTTACTGATGTATTTACTGTCATGTTTATTGATGTAGTTATTGATGTATTTATTGTTGTGTTTATTGACATATTTATTGTCATGTTTATTGACGTATTTATTGATGTATTTATTGTTGTGTTTATTGACATATTTATTGTCGTGTTTATTGACGTATTTATTGATGTAGTTATTGTCATGTTTATTGACGTATTTATTGACGTATTTATTGTCATGATTATTGACGTATTTATTGTCATGTTTATTGACATATTTATTGTCATGTTTATTGACATATTTATTGTCATGTTTATTGACATATTTATTGTCATGTTTATTGACATATTTATTGTCATGTTTATTGACGTATTTATTGATGTATTTATTGTTGTGTTTACTGATGTATTTATTGTCATGTTTATTGACGTATTTATTGATGTATTTATTGTTGTGTTTACTGACGTATTTATTGATGTATTTATTGTTGTGTTTACTGATGTATTTATTGTCATGTATATTGATGTATTTATTGATGTATTTATTGTTGTGTTTATTGACATATTTATTGTCATGTTTATTGACATATTTATTGTCATGTTTATTGATGTATTTATTGTCATGTTTATTGATGTATTTATTGTCATGTTTATTGATGTATTTATTGATGTATTTATTGTTGTGTTTATTGACATATTTATTGTCATGTTTATTGACATATTTATTGTCATGTTTATTGACATATTTATTGTCATGTTTATTGATGTATTTATTGATGTATTTATTGTCATGTTTATTGATGTATTTATTGTCATGTTTATTGACGTATTTATTGATGTATTTATTGTCATGTTTATTGATGTATTTATTGATGTATTTATTGTTGTGTTTATTGACATGTTTATTGACGTATTTACTGAAGTATTTATTGTAATGTTTATTGACGTATTTATTGATGTATTTATTGATGTATTTATTGTAATGTTTATTGATGTATTTATTGTCATGTTTATTGACGTATTTATTGATGTATTTATTGTTGTGTTTATTGATGTATTTATTGACGTATTTATTGTTGTGTTTATTGATGTATTTATTGACGTATTTATTGTTGTGTTTATTGATGTATTTATTGACGTATTTATTGTTGTGTTTATTGATGTATTTATTGACGTATTTATTGTTGTGTTTATTGATGTATTTATTGTTTTTTTATTTTATTTATTTTATTTTTTTATTTCACCTTTATTTAACCAGGTAGGCTAGTTGAGAACAAGTTCTCATTTGCAACTGCGACCTGGCCAAGATAAGGCATAGCAGTGTGAACAGACAACACAGAGTTACACATGGAGTAAACAATTAACAAGTCAATAACACAGTAGAAAAAAGGGGAGTCTATATATACATTGTGTGCAAAAGGCATGAGAAGGTAGGCAAATAATTACAATTATGCAGATTAACACTGGAGTGATAAATGATCAGATGGTTATGTACAGGTAGAGATACTGGTGTGCAAAAGAGCAGAAAAATAAATAAATAAAAACAGTATGGGGATGAGGTAGGTGAAAATGGGTGGGCTATTTACCAATAGACTATGTACAGCTGCAGCGATCGGTTAGCTGCTCAGATAGCAGATGTTTGAAGTTGGTGAGGGAGATAAAAGTCTCCAACTTCAGCGATTTTTGCAATTCGTTCCAGTCACAGGCAGCAGAGAACTGGAACGAAAGGCGGCCAAATGAGGTGTTGGCTTTAGGGATGATCAGTGAGATACACCTGCTGGAGCGCGTGCTACGGATGGGTGTTGCCATCGTAACCAGTGAACTGAGATAAGGCGGAGCTTTACCTAGCATGGACTTGTAGTTGTGTTTATTGATGTATTTATTGTCATGTTTATTGATGTATTTATTGTTGTGTTTATTGATGTATTTATTGTCATGTTTATTGATGTATTTATTGATGTATTTATTGTAATGTTTATTGATGTATTTATAGATGTATTTATTGATGTATTTATTGTCATGTTTATTGCCATGTTTATCTACATATTTATTGTCATGTTTATTGATGTATTTATTGTCATGTTTATTGCCATGTTTATCTACATATTTATTGTCATGTTTATTGATGTATTTATTGTCATGTTTATTGATGTATTTATTGATGTATTTATTGTAATGTTTATTGATGTATTTATTGATGTATTTATTGTCATGTTTATTGATGTATTTATTGTCATGTTTATTGATGTATTTATTGATGTATTTATTGATGTATTTATTGTCATGTTTATTGAAATATTTATTGTCATGTTTACTGATGTATTTATTGTCATGTTTATTGATGTATTTATTGATGTATTTATTGTTGTGTTTATTGACATATTTATTGCCATGTTTATCTACATATTTATTGTCATGTTTATTGATGTATTTATTGTCATGTTTATTGAAATATTTATTGTCATGTTTACTGATGTATTTATTGTCATGTTTATTTATGTATTTATTGATGTATTTATTGTCATGTTTATTGATGTATTTATTGATGTATTTATTGTTGTGTTTATTGACGTGTTTATTGACATATTTACTGAAGTATTTATTGTCATGTTTATTGTTGTGTTTATTGATGTATTTATTGTCATGTTTATTGACGTATTTATTGTCATGTTTATTGATGTATTTATTGATGTATTTATTGATGTATTTATTGATGTATTTATTGTTGTGTTTATTGACGTATTTATTGTTGTGTTTATTGATGTATTTATTGATGTATTTATTGATGTATTTATTGTCATGTTTATTGACGTATTTATTGATGTATTTATTGTAATGTTTATTGATGTATTTACTGTCATGTTTATTGATGTATTTATTGATGTATTTATTGTAATGTTTATTGACGTATTTATTGTTGTGTTTATTGACGTATTTATTGTCATGTTTATTGATGTATTTATTGATGTATTTATTGTAATGTTTATTGACGTATTTATTGTCATGTTTATTGACGTATTTATTGATGTATTTATTGTAATGTTTATTGACGTATTTATTGATGTATTTATTGTTGTGTTTATTGACGTATTTATTGTTGTGTTTATTGATGTATTTATAGACGTATTTATTGACGTATTTATTGATGTGTTTATTGATGTATTTATTGATGTATTTATTGTAATGTTTATTGACGTATTTATTGTCATGTTTATTGACGTATTTATTGATGTATTTATTGTAATGTTTATTGATGTGTTTATTGATGTATTTATTGTCATGTTTATTGATGTATTTATTGTCATGTTTATTGATGTATTTATTGTCATGTTTATTTTCCAGCTTTCTTTTCTTGATATTTAGCCTACCTCTTGTGATTTGTAAGGCACATATTCATGTATTGAGTCATTTTGTGCCAAGAATAATATGGTAATGCGATAGAAAATGTGGGATAACAGGCTATCTTCCTGACACCTCCTGTTTACGGGGATAGTATATTGCAATCACCTGTTTTTGGCAGGCTTTCTTACACAGAAGGCACCGTATTTCAGTTAGTTGGTTTCAGCTCTTCAGATGAAGTGCACCCGTAGATATAGAATTGTTCACCTATATGGATCCCTCCTGTGCCTACCTATCACCTCCCTTGGCTGTGAGACACGGTTCCCTTTGACACCATCATGAAGCCTATACAACATTGTCTTTATAACAACATCATAAACTCAGCATTGATGTTATAGTTGGATGAATGGTTTGAGCAGTTAGCGTACATTACCCCTGGTCCTCTCTCTCTGACTGATGAGATGCTATCATCAGTTAGCTCAATTGGCTAGCATAGCAGTAGTGCTGAGGGCCTGCAAGCCTCTCCAACTCTCAGTGTGTTTGGGGAAGGGATTTAGTTCTTAGTCCTAACATGACCTTCAGGCTCCATGAGAGATGGGGCTTTGTGCTACAACTTGATTACAGACATTAGGCCTATTACATGGTCTAGGTGGACTTCTGTGTTAACCCCAGTGGCTGGTCGTTTGGCCAGAGATGCCTCAGTTCAAGAGCACACAGTGATGCCTTAAACCAAACTCTGGGGACTGTATACCCGGCCACTGATGTTACAATATTCCATTGTGTATTTATTAATTTGTCCATGGAATAGAAGCTCTCTCTCACTTTACATTTCTACAGGTGATGTAAAATAAGGCCTGTTTTTTTCAGACCTACATCGGACACATTCTCCTCCTGGTCAATCCGAACAAAGACCTCCCCATCTACTCTACACTGGTGAGTATCTCACTACACACTACAGCAGAGGTGGGTCCACAAAACATCTGTACTCACCATTTTCTTTGTACAAATATTTTTTAAATGCAACCTTTTTAGAACTAAGCAAGTCAGTTAAGAACAAATTCTTATATACAATGACGGCCTACCCCGGGCCAAACCCGGACGACACTGGGCCAATGGTGCGCTGCCCTATGGGACCCCCAATCACAGCAGAAAAGCACCCCCACAACATGATGCTGCCACACCCATGCTTCACGGTTGGGATGGTGTTCTTCGGCTTGCAAACATCCCCCTTTTCCTCCAAACATAACAAAGGTCATTATGGCCTAACAGTTCTATTTTTGTTTCATCAGACCCGAAGACATTTCTCCAAAAAGTACAATCTTTGTCCCCATGTGCAGTTGCAAACCGTAGTCTGTCTTTTTTATAGCAGTTTTGGAGCAGTGGCTTCTTCCTTGCTGAGCGGCCTTTCAGGTTATGTCGATATAGGACTTGTTTTACTGTGGATATAGATACTTTTGTACCTGTTTCCTCCAGCATCTTCACAAGGTAATTTGCTGTTGTTCTGGGATTGATTTGCACTTTTCGCACCAAAGTATGTTCATCTCTAGGAGACAGAACGCATCTCCTTCCTGAGCGGTATGACGGCTGCGTGGTCCCATGGTGTTTATACTTGCGTACTATTGTTTGTACAGATGAACGTGGTACCTTCAGGCGTTTGGAAATTGCTCCCAAGGATGAACCAGAATTATTTTACTGAGGTCTTGGCTGATTTCTTTTGATTTCCCATGATGTCAAGCAAAGAGGCACTGAGTTTGAAGGTAGGCCTTGAAATACATCCACAGGTACACCTCCAATTGACTCAAATGATGCCAATTAGCCTATCAGAAGCTTGTAAAGCCATGACATCATTTTCTGGAATTTTCCAAGCTGTTTAAAGGCACAGTCAACTTAGTGTATGTAAACTTCTGACCAACTGGAATTGTGATACAATTGATTATAAGTGAAATAATCAGTCTGTAAACAATTTTTGGAAAAATGACTTGTGTCATGCACAAAGTAGATGTCCTAACCAATTTACCAAATCTATAGTTTGTTAACAAGAAATTTGTGGAGTGGTTGAAAAACAAGTTTTAATGACTCCAACCTACGTGTATGTAAACTTCTGACTTTAACCTTATCTTGTCAGTCATGGAGAGTGTGTGACTGAATGTATTGTACACTATAAGTGTGTGTGTGTGTGTGTGTGTTGAGTTCCCTGTTGGGTGTGTCGTTAGTCTAGTATGAATGGGTGGAATTTGGCCTTGATGTGGACCATTAATAATGCACTCTTCCTGTTTGTGAAACACAGCAGAGGCCTGACTCTGCATTATACACCAGCCCCCCCCCCCCCCACACACACACACACACACTCTCTCTCTCTCTCTCTCTCTCTCTCTCTCTCTCTCTCTCTCTCTCTCTCTCACTCACTCACTCACTCACTCACTCACTCACTCACTCACTCAGTCTCAGTCACTCACTCTGTATATCTGCTGGGCCGAAGCCTAGACAGGCGTTTGTGGTGTGCGCACACGTATCTTACTGTATCAGACAGGCATTTACATAAAGCTGACAGAAACCTGTTTCTTTCAGTCTTTACATAAAGTACACATGTAATCTCTCTTAGACAGGCTCTTAGCTATGTCTGACACAGGCTTTCCACATGCTAGTCTATGTCTGACACAGGCTACGTGGTAGTCTATGTCTGACACAGGCTACATTGTAGTCTATGTCTGACACAGGCTACGTGGTAGGCTATGTCTGACACAGGCTACGTGGTAGTCTATGTCTGACACAGGCTACGTGGTACTCTATGTCTGACACAGGCTACGTGGTAGTCTATGTGTGACACAGGCTACGTGGTAGTCTATGTCTGACACAGGCTACGTGGTAGGCTATGTCTGACACAGGCTAAGTGGTAGTCTATGTCTGACACAGGCTATGTGGTAGTCTATGTCTGACACAGGCTTTCCACATGCTAGTATATGTCTGACACAGGCTTTCCACATGCTAGTCTATGTCTGACACAGGCTTTCCACATGCTAGTCTATGTCTGACACAGGCTTTCCACATGCTAGTCTATGTCTGACACAGGCTTTCCACATGTTAGTCTATGTCTGACACAGGCTAAGTGGTAGTCTATGTCTTACACAGGCTATGTTGTAGGCTATGTCTGACACAGGCTACGTGGTAGGCTATGTCTGACACAGGCTACGTGGTAGTCTATGTCCGACACAGGCTAAGTGGTAGTCCATGTCTGACACAGGCTATGTTGTAGGCTATGTCCGACACAGGCTAAGTGGTAGGCTATGTCTGACACAGGCTAAGTGGTAGTCTATGTCTGACGTACCTCGCATGTGGTGTATCTGCCAAACCTGCCTTGTGTGGCTAAAATGGCCATGATAGCTGAACAGTTCCATCAGGTGGACAAGCTGTTCTCACTGTCTGAAGATATACAATACAACCAGATAACTATCATCACTCTGCCCACTGCCCTAATGGAGTGTGTGTGTGTGTTTATTTTTTGGGGGATTGGGGTACCCCGAGCTGGGTTTGGAGAGATGCCCAACCACCCTGTCAGAGCTATCAAACCCCAAATCTGTACCTCAAATCTGGCTGAATTTAACCAACTAGCTCTCACAGTCTCACGTCAGAATTAAACATTCATCCATGTTTCTCAAACGTCAAATTTCGAAGTTGTTCGAAGTGTTTAGTGTTAAGTTTAGGCATTAACTTCACATTTTTAAGGTTAGGGTTAAGTTTCGGCAAATCTCAGAAATCTTAAGGTTAGACATTATCTCTGAATGGTTAAGGTAAGGGTTAACGTTGAATTTGAACTTTGGAATATGAGCGAGATGCTTACAGCCATCCGCCATCCCTGTCCACAAAGACCGAGCAAAACCTACTTTAACGTAAGAGTGCTCACTGTAGCCTCTAGTGGACGGGTTTTATGTCACATGGATGGACGTCGATAATTGACTTGTATCATTGACCTGGCTGATTTTAACACATCCTGCCTGCCTTGCGCACACTCTCCACCTGAGAGAGTGAGAGGGATATATGTCACAATGTGTGAAACACTGTTAATCGGCTGTCACCCGTTGACATCTGTCACTCTACCCCAAAAACAACCTCCATCCTCTCTTCCCCTCCAACCCCAGTGCCCACGGTGCCCACTCTTATCTGCTAGGTGATGGGGCAGAAGTTTGGGGTTGGAACCAGCGGCTGGGTTAGGTACTGTGGCAAGGCCTAGGCAGGGTAGTGAGGTATTTGAAGCTGGGTTTGGTACTGTGGCAAGGCCTAGGCAGGGTAGTGAGGTATTTGAAGCTGGGTTTGGTACTGTGGCAAGGCCTAGGCAGGGTAGTGAGGTATTTGAAGCTGGGTTTGGTACTGTGGCAAGGCCTAGGCAGGGTAGTGAGGTATTTGAAGCTGGGTTTGGTACTGTGGCAAGGCCTAGGCAGGGTAGTGAGGTATTTGAAGCTGGGTTTGGTACTGTGGCAAGGCCTAGGCAGGGTAGTGAGGTATTTGAAGCTGGGTTTGGGGGGGGGTTATGCTGGACTGGTGAATGTTTTTTTATACGTGTTGGGTTTTGGGGGGGAGGGGGGGGGGGTTGGACTGATTAATGTTTTTTTATGGGTTGGGTTTTGGCGGGGGGGTTGCTGGACTGGTGAATGTTTTTATTACGAGTTGGGTTTTGGGGGGGGGTAGTTAATGTATTGCTTGTGGGCATTGGATGTAGTGTTTGATGTGGCTCAGGCTTGTACAGGAGTGGACAGAAGCCATGCTGTTCTGAACATGATTAGTGCCACAGAAATCCTTGAGACACACAACACTAGGTGTGAGGCAGGATTTAATGTCCTTTTTTGTAAGGTGTGTGTGTGTTATGTAAGAATGGGCTTTAACACTATGCTCTCTAAATTCTTCTGTTCTCTCTTTTATCCCTCTTTCTCTCTCTCTCTGACTCTCTCTCTCTGACTCCCTCTCTCTGACTCTCTCTGACTATCTCTCTCTGACTCCCTCTCTCTGGCTCTCTCTCTCTCTCTCTGAATCTCTCTCTCTTCTCTCTCTCTCTCTGACTCTCTCTCTCTCTCTGACTCTCTCTCTCTCTCTGAATCTCTCCCTCTCTCTGACTCTCTACCTCTCTCTCTCTGTGACTCTCTCTCTCTGACTCTCTCCATCTCTCTGACTCTCTCTCTCTCTCTGAATCTCTCCCTCTCTCTGACTCTCTCCCTCTGTCTCTCTCTGTGACTCTCTCTCTCTGACTCTCTCCCTCTCTCTGACTCTCCCTCTCTCTATCTGACTCTCTCTCCCTTACTCTCTCTCTCCCCCTGACTCTCTCTCGCTCTCTCTGACTCTGTCTCTCTCAATTAAATTCAAAGGGCTTTATTGGCATGGGAAACATACTGTATATTTACATTGCCAAAGCAAGTGAAGTAGATAATATAGAAAAGTATAATAAACAATCAAAACAGTAAACATTACACATACAGAGGTTTCAAAACAATAAAGACATTACAAATGGCATATTATGTCTATATACAGTGTTGTAACGATGTGCATATAGTTAAAGTACACAAGGGAAAATAAATAAGCATAAATATGGGTTGTATTTACAAAGGTGTTTGTTCTCCACTGGTTGACCTTTTCTTGTGGCAACAGGTCACAAATCTTGCTGCTGTGATGGCACACTGTGGAATTTCACCCAGTAGATATGAGAGTTTATCAAAATTGCGGTTGTTTTTGAATTCTTTGTGGATCTGTGTAATCTGAGGGAAATGTGTCTCTAATATGGTCATACATTAGGCAGGAGGTTAGGAAGTGCAGCTCAGTTCCCACCTCATTTTGTGGGCAGTGAGCAAATAGCCTGTCTTCTCTTGAGAGCCATGTCTGCCTACGGTGGCCTTTCTCAATAGCAAGGCTATGCTCACTGAGTCTGTACATAGTCAAAGCTTTCCTTAAGTTTGGGTCAGTCACAGTGGTCAGGTATTCTGCCACTGTGTACTCTCTGTTTAGGGCCAAATAGCATTCTAGTTAGCTCTGTTTTTTTGTTAATTCTTTCCAATGTGTCAAGTAATTATCTTTTTGTTTTCTCATGATTTGGTTGGATTTAATTGTGTTGCTGTCTTGGGGCTCTGTGGGGTGTGTTTGTGTTTGTGAACAGAGCCCCAGGACCAGCTTTCTTAGTGGACTCTTCTCCAGGTTCATCTCTCTGTAGGTGATGGCTTTGTTATGGAAGGTTTGGGAATCGCTTCCTTTTAGGTGGTTATAGAATTTAATGGCTCTTTTTTGGATTTTGATAATTAGTGGGTATCGGCCTAACTCTGCTCTGTATGCATTATTTGGTGTTCTACGTTGTACACGGAGGATATTTTTGCAGAATTCTGCATGCAGAGTCTCAATTTGGTGTTTGTCCCATTTTGTAAAATATTGGTTGGTGAGCGGACCCCAGACCTCACAACCATAAGGGGCAATGGGTTCTATGACTGATTCAAGTATTTTTAGCCAAATCCTAATTTGTATGTTGAATTTTATGCTCCTTTTGATGGCATAGAATGCCCTTCTTGCCTTGTCTCTCAGATCGTTCACAGCTTTGTGGAAGTTACCTGTGGCGCTGATGTTTAGGCCAAGGTATGTCTTGTTTTTTGTGTGCTCTAGGGCAATGGTGTCTAGGTGGAATTTGTATTTGTGGTCCTGGCGACTGAACCTTTTTTGGAACACCATTATTGGTATTACTGAGATTTACTGTCAGGGCCCAGGTCTGGCAGAATCTGTGCAGAAGATCTAGGTGCTGTTGTAGGGCCTCCTTGGTTGGTGACAGAAGCACCAGATCATCAGCAAACAGTAGACATTTGACTTCAGATTCTCGTAGGGTGAGGCCGGGTGCTGCGGACTTTTCTAGTGCCCGCGCCAATTCGTTGATATATATGTTGAAGAGGGTGGGGCTTAAGCTGCATCCCTGTCTCAACCCCATGGCCCTGTGTGAAGAAATGTGTGTTTTTTGCCTATTTTAACCGCACACTTGTTGTTTGTGTACATGGATTTTATAATGTCGTATGTTTTATTCCCAACACCACTTTTCATCAGTTTGTATAGCAGACCCTCATGCCAAATTGAGTCGAAGGCTTTTTTGAAATCAACAAAGCACGAGAAGACTTTGCCTTTGTTTTGGTTTGTTTGGTTTTCAATTAGGGTGTGCAGGGTGAATACATGATCTATTGTACGGTAATTTGGTTTTAAGCCAATTTGACATTTGCTCAGTACATTGTTTTCATTGAGGAAATGTAAAAGTCTGCTGTTAATAATAATGCAGAGGATTTTCCCAAGGTTGCTCTTGATGCATATCCCACGGTAGTTATTGGGGTCAAATCTGTCTCCACTTTTGTGGATTGGGGTGATCAGTCCTTGGTTCCAAATATTGGGGAAGATGCCAGAGCTAAGGATTATGTTAAAGAGTTTTAGTATAGCCAATTGGAATTTGTTGTCTGTATATTTGATCATTTCATTAAGGATACCATCAACCTTTTGGGGTTTTTCTTTTGTTCTGTAGCTTATTCAAGGTAATTGGAGAATTCAGTGGGTTCTGGTAGTCTTTATTAGTTGATTCTAAGATTTGTATTTGATCATGTATATGTTTTTGCTCTTTATTCTTTGTTATAGAGCCAACAAGATTGGAGAAGTGGTTTACCCATACATGTCCATTTTGGATAGATAATTATTCGTGTTGTTGTTTGTTTAGTGTTTTCCAATTTTCCCAGAAGTGGTTAGAGTCTATGGATTCTTCAATTACATTGAGCTGATTTCTGACGTGCTGTTCCTTCTTTTTCCGTAGTGTATTTCTGTATTGTTTTAGTGATTCACCATGTGTTCTCTTTCTCTCTGTCTATATCTCTCTCTCTCTCTCTCTCTCTCCCTCCCTCCCTCTTTCTCTCTGTCTATACTCTCTCTCTCTAACTCTCTCTATCAGGTGAGTCAGTTGTATCTGAGTTCTTCAGGGCGTTTGTGCTCCTCTTTGCCTCCTCACATCTTCTCCTCAGCAGAGAGGGCCTACCACATGATGCTGCAGGAGCGACGCCCACAATGCTTCATCCTCAGGTAAACACACATATTCAAACGCATGCACATGTGCAAACCTGCACACAATCACTAAACAAGTGCCAGTATCACCTCTGTGTGAAAGAATTAGTATTTCATTCAGATCATTAACTCCAATCAGTTAATGATTTAGAGTCAGTTAATGATTTAGAGTAGGTGAATGGCGAAGTAAGGGCCACTGCCCAATTTGTCACCCCAAACCCACCCTGGCAGGTCAGTTAAGTGTTTCCAGAGAGATTAATGGTTCTGGGAGCTTTGGCACAGCCTGCTCTTTTCTTTGTCCCTGGCTGGACGGAGGCAGCTTCCTGATTGCAATTAAATCCCGTTCCGGCTCTCCATCGCCGTTCCCGCTGAGTCGCAGTGGATCTGGTAGTGAGTTAATGCACTTCGGCCGCCAGCTATCCATTACACACACACACACACACACACACACACACACACACACACACACACACACACACACACACACACA